>NC_133327.1:373806737-374041767 GCF_042186555.1 Aquarana catesbeiana
ATATGGAAGCTGGAAATAATAAGGATCCAGGGTACAGATGGTGATATCTCTACGTCACATAGGTTGAAGACAAACGATGTATAATGGTGGAGGCTTACCGGAACCGTTGGACTCACAGAGACGTATATCCCTTGAGTCAGAGATGCTTATATTGCCACCGGGCAAGTAGGTGAAGTGTCACACTGACAGATCTGAAATCCGGATGCTGTATCCAGGGCTCCCAGCAAATTTCTTTCTTGTATGGCCCAACTCAGTGATGGCTCATGAAAAGTAAAGAAGGGGGGGCCACATAGTGTGATATCGTTTAAAAGAAATAAAATTTATTGTGGTAGAAAACTTACATGTTCCATGGTAAAAAAAGCGCTCTAAAATAGATTAAATGGCAGGCAGTGGAGTCTCCCGACGCGTTTCATCTCATTAGACTTCCTCTGGGGTACCTTGCCACTGCTGCCATACTTACTTATATACCCACTAAGACCCCCCTTTGATGAGAATCCGGCGTGGTGCCGCTTGTTTACTTTGCACTTCCGGGTGTCGCCAAAATGGCGGCCCCGCGTGCGTTCCCAAGCCTCTTTCTAATGGCTTCTATGCGTTCCAACCCACTTTTATATGGAAAATAAAGCAGCAATAAATGCCCAATTGTTGTCCTGTTACTGTGTTTTATAGATGATAAGTAACGTCAGTGCTATGTAAAGGGGAAAAAGCGGGGTTACCAGCACAATTTAAAAGAGCCGACTCGCTCCCCGGAGATACTTAGATCCGGACATCCTGTACCCTGGCCCTGGCTTCCGCCTAAATGAAGCGCAAGCCAGACGGCCATTCACCGTATGCGCACCACGCCTCCCCAAGGCGCGATGTCGTCACCGGTGATCCGCTCTCTGACGCACGCGCACCAGATCGCTGGTGATCCGCTCTCTGACGCATGCGCACCACATCCCGATATAGTGGAAAGCGCAATGTCGTCATGAGCGATCCGCCTTCTCAGTGCGTCTCCCTTTAGAGGTGGCGTTCTACCTCTGTATGTGATGCATATACAAAGTGATAGGTGATAAATGATTGAGAACCAAAAGTGTTCAAGGAAAGTCAAAGAACGTTTAGTGCTAGAGCTATTCTTACAAGATCCTACAAAATATGACGAAGAAAAACGAAAAAAAGGGGGGGTGCAAGGAATAAGGTCATGAATGACTCGTGATGTGTCCACAGTATTTATGACACATATATATATCATACTAAATGTGTAGATTACACTTAAGTCTAAACAATAGTATATGCGTGTGTAAATTGTTATCTACATAATGAATGTGATTAATGTGTGAAGAAGGGAAGGATTCCCAAAGCAGTGAAGTCAAATTGCCCAAAAAAACATATTCTTAATTTTTAAATGTAGAAATGTATAAAAATGAAAATGAATATGTAAACTGGGATTTATAATGAGTAGGCTGGTATTAAATATAAAGCCATCTCCCAGATCCGTCTGGTTTTTGGATATAAAATGAAAAATAATGAAAAAAGATACAAGCCCAGAGGACGGATTCTCAGTATGGGGTGTATATTCACAGATTAATTACACCAAAAATATCTACAAAAAATATAAAAAATATATATAAATATATAAAATCATATTCAAAAGAATGTCTAGACCTACATGTAACACAAATTCCGACGTATAATATATATTTATTTGGGCAAACATATCTACTCCCACCACCTATCAATCCTTGAGGATCGCACGAAATCCCAGTTTACATATTCATTTTCATTTTTATACATTTCTACATTTAAAAAATTAAGAATATGTTTTTTTTGGGCAATTTGACTTCACTGCTTTGGGAATCCTTCCCTTCTTCACACATTAATCACATTCATTATGTAGATAACAATTTACACACGCATATACTATTGTTTTAGACTTAAGTGTAATCTACACATTTAGTATGATATATATATGTGTCATAAATACTGTGGACACATCACGAGTCATTCATGACCTTATTCCTTGCACCCCCCCTTTTTTTCGTTTTTCTTCGTCATATTTTTAGGATCTTGTAAGAATAGCTCTAGCACTAAACGTTCTTTGGACTTTCCTTGAACACTTTTGGTTCAATCATTATCACCTATCACTTTGTATATGCATCACATACAGAGGTAGAGAACGCCACCTCTAAAGGGAGACGCACTGAGAAGGCGGATCGCTCATGACGACATTGCGCTTTCCACTATATCGGGATGTGGTGCGCATGCGTCAGAGAGCGGATCACCAGCGATCTGGTGCGCGTGCGTCAGAGAGCGGATCACCGGTGACGACATCGCGCCTTGGGGAGGCGTGGTGCGCATACGGTGAATGGCCGTCTGGCTTGCGCTTCATTTAGGCGGAAGCCAGGGCCAGGTACAGGATGTCCGGATCTAAGTATCTCCGGGGAGCGAGTCGGCTCTTTTAAATTGTGCTGGTAACCCCGCTTTTTCCCCTTTACATAGCACTGACGTTACTTATCATCTATAAAACACAGTAACAGGACAACAATTGGGCATTTATGTGCTTTATTTTCCATATAAAAGTGGGTTGGAACGCATAGAAGCCATTAGAAAGAGGCTTGGAACGCACGCGGGGCCGCCATTTTGGCGACACCCGGAAGTGCAAAGTAAACAAGCGGCACACGCCGGATTCTCATCAAAGGGGGTCTTAGTGGGTATATAAGTAAGTATGGCAGCAGTGGCAAGGTACCCCAGAGGAAGTCTAATGAGATGAAACGCGTCGGGAGACTCCACTGCCTGCCATTTAATCTATTTTAAGCGCTTTTTTACCATGGAACATGTAAGTTTTCTACCACAATAAATTTTATTTCTTTTAAACGATATCACACTATGTGGCCCCCCTTCTTTACTTTTCATGAGCCATCACTGAGTTGGGCCATACAAGAAAGAAATTTGCTGGGAGCCCTGGATACAGCATCCGGATTTCAGATCTGTCCAGTGTGACACTTCACCTACTTGCCCGGTGGCAATATAAGCATCTCTGACTCAAGGGATATACGTCTCTGTGAGTCCAACGGTTCCGGTAAGCCTCCACCATTATACATCGTTTGTCTTCAACCTATGTGACGTAGAGATATCACCATCTACCCTGGATCCTTATTATTTCCAGCTTCCATATAAATAGACATTTATGGACATGTAAAAACCATTTAGGATATATAGTGTTGGGAACTAAATGGTTATATATATACAATTTTTTTTTTTTCCTATCGCTTTTTGTCATTCTACTGGAACCTTTATTGGTTTATATATTCCCTTAGGAGAATAGATATTGATTTAGGTTCTTCTTGGCATCATCCTTTCAGTTTGGTGGTCCAAATTGGTTACTATGTCCTTTGGGATTTGTTTATGATTTAACATTAGCGCTACACTGTCTATATGCATACGGTTTACAAAATCTCCTTTTGTGTGTGAGCTGCTTTGTTGGAGCAAGCGCGGTGTTTTTTTGAGTTATTTTTTCAGTGTAGATCTATTGGAATATACACTGCTGCTGCTCGTCCTTTTCTTGGTGTTGTGATATACACTGTGGCTATCTCTTCATTATTGTCTTTTCTGTTTTGTATTATAACACCTCTTGAAAATGGATATTTTTGACTACCGAGCCTCTCATAAGGTTAATACGGAAGGAGTCTTTACAGCTACGGGTGTAGAGACAGAAATAGGAGGGCTATTTATGAGGTTGAAGAATGTCATGACAACCGAACTCCACCTTCAGTGGGATCTAGTCTTCTTGCAACAATATATTTCAGAAGGGATGGTACCCAGAAGTCTGCGTTGGGAAGTACAACCCCAACAGGGCGAAACTGACCCAGACTCATGGTTTAAATACTTTAATGATGTGGGTATCAATTTTCTGAATGTCCTAATCTCTAAGAAAAACAATAAACTCCTTTCCCTAGACAGAGAGATTAAGGAACTTAAGGAGAAGTTATCAACATATAAAAACTCCCAAGAATACAGCTCACTGTCTTCCAATCTTCTAAATCATCTGGAGAAGGAAGACAGGGAACAAAGATATAAAAAGCAGAAGAAATATTCTAGGGACATAGGAGACTATAAAACAAACAATGTCTTTAATTGGCAGAAATTATTTAAGACTGCCCCATCTACAGAATCTTCCACTAGTGACATGGAAACGAATTTGTCAGTACATACACAGGGAGCTTCAACCAGCCGAGTCCCGACACCCACTCTAAATGGGGGTCGAACCTCTAGAAGCCAAGATAGACAGAGAAGGGTATCATATTCATCACAATCGGCAATACGACATTTTAGTCCACAAACCCCCAGACGACCTTCAAGGGGTAGAGGTAACTTTAGGGGCAAACGTGGAGGTAGAGGCAATTTCAGAGGTAACAACCAATATCAAGATGTCCATCTCCGTTGGGAACATGACAGTTTGCCTCACCATGACTATGATAATCAGCCGTCCCGTCGCCCTGTGGGTGAACAAGGGACATGGCATGATGCCAACCATAGGGAAAATACATACTATCATTATCCCCCTTCTCCACTCCCCACTCATAACCGATATTCACCTCTTAGAGACTTACACAACTCCAGAGACAGAGGGAGCGACTATAGGGATCAACCACATACATATGGCCCTAATTCCTATGATAACCAGGGTTTTCACGAAGACCGCTACCCCAGAAAACGAGGGCCAGATCGAAGAGAGGATGTCGGGGAGGTAGGAAACTACAGAGGAGGAAAGAGAAAAAAAGTATAGCAGGGCAAGGTATATTCAATTTAAGTACTCAGCCATTGTCTCAGGAAGAAATATCAGTATTAGACAAAGGCTTGAAATACGCCCCACCAAATAAATTAAACAAATTTCATACATATATAGATGTCCACAAATACATACGCAAAATAAACATACAGAGATATCTTGTCACCAACCCTACGAGGACGGATTATCCAGTAGCCACCTCAGGGACTGTGCACTCAGGACTTTCGAATCCTTCCCTGTTCACCCCTCCTATACCTATGGCACCTGCTGTCAAGATCTTCAGAGATCTAGTATTAGATGACCTTGCGAAACTACCCGAGAAATGCATAAGACATCCCCCAATATCAAAAAGGGGGTTACAGTCTCTTTGCGCACGGAAAAATATAGTCGTCCGCCCGGCGGACAAAGGAGGGGGTATAGTGATCCTCGACAAAGATAAATATGAGGAGGAAATGTACCGGATCCTGAGCGAACCAGGTACTTATACTGAACTTAACAACGATCCCACCAACGCATATAAAAAACAACTTTTGAAATTGGTGAACAAGGGGTACAACTGTGGAATTTTAAATAAAAAAGAAAAAGAATTTATGGTACCCAAAGCACCTAGAATCCCCACCATTTACTTTTTGCCAAAAATCCACAAGAATCCGACCTGCCCCCCAGGCAGACCCATCGTGAGTGGCATCAACTCGATAACCTCACGAATTGGCAAATATATTGACTTTTATTTGCAACCCATAGTCAAAAAAACGCCTTCCTTTTTGAAAGATACGGGTTCCACAATCAAATTATTGGAAGGCATTAGCATACAGGATGGCTACATCTTAGCTACGGCAGATGTAGCATCCCTGTATACATGCATACCACATCAAAGGGGCATAGAAGCAGTCAGACATTTCCTAAATCAAGAGCAGTCTTTAGCATCTTTCCAGAATGACTATATAATAGAGCTTCTAGAGTTCGCAACGCAACACAACTACTTTTGGTTTAACCACCGCTACTATCTTCAACAACGTGGGGTAGCCATGGGAGCAAAATTTGCCCCAAGCCTTGCGAATCTCTTTATGGCCAAGTGGGAGGAGGATGTCGTCTATGCCCACCGTACCACATCATTGGTGCTGTGGGCAAGATACATAGACGACATCCTCCTCCTATGGAGTGGCACTTTTGAGACCTTAGCCGATTTTTTTGAAGATCTGAACTCGAATAATAGAGGCATTTCTCTTACCTACGAAGCTAGCAAAACTGGGATACATTTTTTAGACTTAGAGATCAAAATTATAGACGGTCACTTTAAGTTTAATACCTACTTTAAATCAACGGACCGAAACAGTTTCATCCCCAGAGACAGCTGTCACCACAGTTCCTGGCTTAGTGCTGTCCCTCGGAGCCAATTTTTAAGGCTTCGTAGGAACTGTACCGATGTGGACACATTTACTTTACAAGCTGAGGTCCTGAAACAAAGATTTCTGGATAAAGGGTACAACCAAACAGATCTCGATACTGAGCTTCAAAGAGTGACCAATTTAGATAGAAACACTCTTCTACTAACCAAACACGAAAGAGACCCAGACATCACGTACAAATGGGCATTGTCAACTACATATTCAATACAACACAAACAAATTAAAAGTATTTTAAGAAAACACTGGGGAGTATTAAAACAAGATAATGTCTTGGGAAAAATAGTGCCGGAACAAGCTAAGATTATCTTTAGAGGAGCACCATCCTTACAGGGACGAGTAGCACCCAATATTATCAATCCACCAGTACGCCCTTCCTTTTTCCATGAGTGGACAGGGTTTTATCCCTGCAAAAAATGTGTCGTGTGTCGACATAATATACCAATAAGAAGAAAACTAACGGAATTTACTTCAACAACTACAGGGAAGAGATATACTGTCAAACCCTTCTGTACATGTAATACGAGATATGTCGTTTATCTAATTGTTTGCCCATGTGGCAAACAATATGTGGGCCGAACAACCAGGACCTTCACGAAAAGAGTGAGTGAACATATCAGCCTCATTAAAGGTCGTGATTCAAAACATAGCGTCCCCAGACATTACAAAGAGGCGCACAATAGTGACCCCAGTGGTTCATTATTTATGATAATCGATAAATATACCCCCCCATGGAGGGGTGGGGCCCTAACTAGAGGTGTCTCTCGCTTAGAAATGTTCTGGATCCATGAGCTACAGTCTTTTTACCCTAAGGGTATGAATGTAGATCTGGATATTAATGCCTTCATTAATCAATCATAGAATGGATAGGAAAATATCTGGCTTTAGAAACAGGAATGTTAACAATGAAGCTCTTGGATACACTCCATTTCGTGCGATCCTCAAGGATTGATAGGTGGTGGGAGTAGATATGTTTGCCCAAATAAATATATATTATACGTCGGAATTTGTGTTACATGTAGGTCTAGACATTCTTTTGAATATGATTTTATATATTTATATATATTTTTTATATTTTTTGTAGATATTTTTGGTGTAATTAATCTGTGAATATACACCCCATACTGAGAATCCGTCCTGGGCTTGTATCTTTTTCATTATTTTTCATTTTATATCCAAAAACAACGGATCTGGGAGATGGCTTTATATTTAATACCAGCCTACTCATTATAAATCCCAGTTTACATATTCATTTTCATTTTTATACATTTCTACATTTAAAAATTAAGAATATGTTTTTTTGGGCAATTTGACTTCACTGCTTTGGGAATCCTTCCCTTCTTCACACATTAATCACATTCATTATGTAGATAACAATTTACACACGCATATACTATTGTTTAGACTTAAGTGTAATCTACACATTTAGTATGATATATATATGTGTCATAAATACTGTGGACACATCACGAGTCATTCATGACCTTATTCCTTGCACCCCCCTTTTTTTCGTTTTTCTTCGTCATATTTTTAGGATCTTGTAAGAATAGCTCTAGCACTAAACGTTCTTTGACTTTCCTTGAACACTTTTGGTTCAATCATTATCACCTATCACTTTGTATATGCATCACATACAGAGGTAGAACGCCACCTCTAAAGGGAGACGCACTGAGAAGGCGGATCGCTCATGACGACATTGCGCTTTCCACTATATCGGGATGTGGTGCGCATGCGTCAGAGAGCGGATCACCAGCGATCTGGTGCGCGTGCGTCAGAGAGCGGATCACCGGTGACGACATCGCGCCTTGGGGAGGCGTGGTGCGCATACGGTGAATGGCCGTCTGGCTTGCGCTTCATTTAGGCGGAAGCCAGGGCCAGGTACAGGATGTCCGGATCTAAGTATCTCCGGGGAGCGAGTCGGCTCTTTTAAATTGTGCTGGTAACCCCGCTTTTTCCCCTTTACATAGCACTGACGTTACTTATCATCTATAAAACACAGTAACAGGACAACAATTGGGCATTTATGTGCTTTATTTTCCATATAAAAGTGGGTTGGAACGCATAGAAGCCATTAGAAAGAGGCTTGGAACGCACGCGGGGCCGCCATTTTGGCGACACCCGGAAGTGCAAAGTAAACAAGCGGCACACGCCGGATTCTCATCAAAGGGGGTCTTAGTGGGTATATAAGTAAGTATGGCAGCAGTGGCAAGGTACCCCAGAGGAAGTCTAATGAGATGAAACGCGTCGGGAGACTCCACTGCCTGCCATTTAATCTATTTTAAGCGCTTTTTTACCATGGAACATGTAAGTTTTCTACCACAATAAATTTTATTTCTTTTAAACGATATCACACTATGTGGCCCCCCTTCTTTACTTTTCATGAGCCATCACTGAGTTGGGCCATACAAGAAAGAAATTTGCTGGGAGCCCTGGATACAGCATCCGGATTTCAGATCTGTCCAGTGTGACACTTCACCTACTTGCCCGGTGGCAATATAAGCATCTCTGACTCAAGGGATATACGTCTCTGTGAGTCCAACGGTTCCGGTAAGCCTCCACCATTATACATCGTTTGTCTTCAACCTATGTGACGTAGAGATATCACCATCTACCCTGGATCCTTATTATTTCCAGCTTCCATATAAATAGACATTTATGGACATGTAAAAACCATTTAGGATATATAGTGTTGGGAACTAAATGGTTATATATATACAATTTTTTTTTTTTCCTATCGCTTTTTGTCATTCTACTGGAACCTTTATTGGTTTATATATTCCCTTAGGAGAATAGATATTGATTTAGGTTCTTCTTGGCATCATCCTTTCAGTTTGGTGGTCCAAATTGGTTACTATGTCCTTTGGGATTTGTTTATGATTTAACATTAGCGCTACACTGTCTATATGCACCAGATGGGGATGTCACTTGCCATGCTGCCTGCCACCAGATGGGGATGTCACTTGCCATGCTGCCTGCCACCAGATGGGGATGTCACTTGCCATGCTGCCTGCCACCAGATGGGGATGTCACTTGCCATGCTCCCTGCCACCAGATGGGGATGTCACTTGCCATGCTGCCTGCCACCAGATGGGGATGTCACTTGCCATGCTCCCTGCCACCAGATGGGGATGTCACTTGCCACGCTGCCTGCCACCAGATGGGGATGTCACTTGCCACGCTGCCTGCCACCAGATGGGGATGTCACTTGCCACTATGCCTGCCACCAGATGGGGATGTCATTTGCCACGCTGCCTGCCACCAGATGGGGATGTCACTTGCCACGCTGCCTGCCACCAGATGGGGATGTCACTTGCCACGCTGCCTGCCACCAGATGGGGATGTCACTTGCCACTATGCCTGCCACCAGATGGGGATGTCACTTGCCATGCTCCCTGCCACCAGATGGGGATGTCACTTGCCATGCTCCCTGCCACCAGATGGGGATGTCACTTGCCACCATGCCTGACACCAGATGGGGATGTCACTTGCCACGCTGCCTGCCACCAGATGGGGATGTCACTTGCCATGCTGCCTGCCACCAGATGGGGATGTCACTTGCCATGCTGCCTGCCACCAGATGGGGATGTCACTTGCCATGCTGCCTGCCACCAGATGGGGATGTCACTTGCCATGCTGCCTGCCACCAGATGGGGATGTCACTTGCCATGCTCCCTGCCACCAGATGGGGATGTCACTTGCCATGCTCCCTGCCACCAGATGGGGATGTCACTTGCCATGCTCCCTGCCACCAGATGGGGATGTCACTTGCCACGCTGCCTGCCACCAGATGGGGATGTCACTTGCCACGCTGCCTGCCACCAGATGGGGATGTCACTTGCCACTATGCCTGCCACCAGATGGGGATGTCATTTGCCACGCTGCCTGCCACCAGATAGGGATGTCACTTGCCACGCTGCCTGCCACCAGATGGGGATGTCACTTGCCATGCTGCCTGCCACCAGATGGGGATGTCACTTGCCACGCTGCCTGCCACCAGATGGGGATGTCACTTGCCACCATGCCTGCCACCAGATGGGGATGTCACTTGCCATGCTCCCTGCCACCAGATGGGGATGTCACTTGCCATGCTCCCTGCCACCAGATGGGGATGTCACTTGCCATGCTCCCTGCCACCAGATGGGGATGTCACTTGCCACCAGATTGGGATGTCCCTTGCCATGCTGCCTGCCATCAGAAGGAGGAGGAGGGCGGAACAGCGGTGCGGGCAATGAGAAATGTCATCTCTCTCCACTGCCGCGGCACCGCTGACATTACTAGATACTCTCGATTTTTTTAAAAATGGCGCCACGCAGCGCAATCACGCTACTGCGCATGCGCCGCCCGGCCGAGCGCTTACGAACTTTCCCGAGCCCGGCCGGCTTCGGAACGGCGCATGCGCAGTTGCGTGGTCGGCTCGCGGCCATGTTTTCTATGGGCACTGGTGCCCATAATAGACAGCACGAAAGGGGGGGCGGCCGCGAAGTCGCTGCAGGAGCGGCGCCGCCCCTACACCACTGCCGCCCCGAGGCCTGGCCTCGGTGGCCTTGTGGCAAATCCGGCCCTGTACATAGTTAGTCAGGTTGAAAAAAGACACATGTCCATCCAGTTCAATCATAAAAAAAAAAAAATAAAATAAAATAAAAAATATCATACAATCCAATATACTGTACCCAATTCTATACCCACAGGTGATCCAGAGGAAGGCAAAAAACCCCAGCAGAGCATGCTCCAATTTGCTACAGCAGGGGAAAAAATTCTTTCCTGATCCCCCAAGAGGCAATCGGATTTTCCCTGGATCAACTTTACCTATAAATGTTAGTACCCAGTTATATTATGTACATTTAGGAAAGTATCCAGGCCTTTCTTAAAGCAATCTACTGAGCTAGCCAGAACCACCTCTGGCGGGAGTCTATTCCAAATTTTCACAGCTCTTACTGTGAAGAAACCTTTCCATATTTGGAGAAGTAATCTCTTTTCCTCTAGACGTAAAGAGTGCCCCCGTGTCCTCTGTGTTGACCGTATCTTTATAACTCAACACCAAGTTCACTATATGGACCCCTTATATATTTGAACATGTTGATCATATCCCCCCTCATTCTCCTCTTCTCAAGAGTGAATAAATTCAGTTCCTCTAATCTTTCCTCATAGCTGAGCTCCTCCATGCCTCTTATCAGTTTGGTTGCCCTTCTCTCCACTTTCTCCAGTTCCCCGATATCCTTTTTGAGAGCTGGTGCCCAAAACTGAACTGCATATTCCAGATGAGGTCTTACTAATGATTTGAACAGGGGCAAAATGACATCTCTCTCTCTGGAGTCCATACCACTCTTTTTTTTTAATAGAAAATTTTTATCAAACAAATCAGCATTACAGTACAAAAAATTAGTACAGTCATTGCGGTAAGAATAACAACAGTGAGATTTACTCTGAAACAATAACTACTGTTTATCAGGTGTTCCAGATGTGCACACAACAGAATTTTTTCACTTAACCATACTTCTCATGGCTCGTATCATCTTAAAATTCTTAGATAATATAAAGTAAATAACCCAGTATTCAATCAAGCCTATTAGGGGCGGCGGGGGGGGGGGGGGGAGACGGGGGGAGAAGAAAAAAGGGGGGGGAGAGGGGAGGGAAGAGGAAGGAAGGTGGGGGGGAGAGGGAAAGGAAGGAAAAGGAAGGGGAAGAAGGGAAACGGGCATAAGAGGAATAGACTTGAGATGCAGGACGTCCTCTACTATTTTCCACATCTTACTTATGGGGTAGGGGGTTCAGGGTCCCCAGAAGCGTCTACCCAGGACGACCAAATTTTGTCAAACTTCCCCGGACATTGCCTACTTTCGTCTATACAGGGGGAGTACCTTGTTCACCGACCTTATCCACGAGGCCAGGGTAGGAAGCTCCACCATTTTCCATCGCAGTAGAATTTCCCGCCTAGCATAGTACAATGTGAAGGTTAGACACAATTTATCATATCTATCACCCTCGACATCCTCCAGATGACTGAGCAATAGTATTTGGGGATCAACCGGTAAGTCTGAGCCTATGACATTCCTCAGTGTGGAGGCCACTGCTGACCAAAAGGGTCTTAGATTGGGACAAGACCAGACCATGTGCCAGAAAGTACCCACTTCCTGTCTGCATCTCTGACAGTTGGGATCTCTTTGGTGGTATATGCGCGCCAATCTCTGTGGGGTGAAATACGCCCTGTGTAGGAACTTGAATTGTATGAACCTATCCCTTGCAGCGATCATGGAAGGAATGTAGGAGATTAAACACTCCTTCCACTCCTCCTCGTCTAAAGAGGGGATATCAACCCTCCACTTTTCCCAGGTTTTAGTTAATTTCGCATCATACTCTACCGTAAGGTATAAATATAGTGTTGAGAGAGGCTTCCCCATCACGCTGGAGGTCAGGAGCCTTTCAATGGAGTCAAGTTCCAGAGTGAGAGGGGCAGGGAACTGAGCCTCAAAGGCGTGCTTCACCTGCCAGTATCTGAATTGGAAGGAGGTTGGGATAGCAAAGGATTGCCTCAGTGCTTGGAAAGTCATAAGCCTGCCATCTTTAACTATATGTTTTAATGTGAGGATTCCCTTTTTTGCCCAGAGAGAGGGGTCCGGTATAGTGTAAAAGTGGGAGAGCAGAGGGTTACCCCATAGGGACATGTGGGGTGAAATGTAGTTGGGCTTCCTATAGATTTTCCTAGCCTCCTGCCATACCCTCACAGTGGTTCGCATCGGAGTTGTCATGGACAAACTGGCCCTAAGACCGCGAAACGGGAGATTGCTCAGGGCAGCAAAGGAACCCAGAATGGCTGCCTCCAGAGTGACCGCCGGATTCTGCGTGGGCTGGGAGAACCACCACCGAATCATGACCAAAACAGCTGCCCAGTAGTAGATTTGAAAATTCGGTAACGCCAGTCCCCCCCCCGAAAGTGGGAGATATAAGATCTGCTTGGCCACCCTGGGTGGCCTCCCAGCCCAGACAAAGTGTATCAACAGACTCTCCAGTCTTCGAAAAAAAATCTTAGGAATGGGTATGGGTGTGTTGCGGAAGAAGTATAGATATTTCGGGAGGTAAATCATTTTTAATAAATTGACTCTGCCAACAGGGCTCAGTGGAAGGGAACGCCAAGCCGCACACCTAGCCGTAAGCTGTGCCATGAGTGGACGCAAATTGTTATCGATGTAGTCTTGGACTTTACCGCTAATTTTTATTCCCAGGTATTTAAAGTCATCTACCCATTTTAGCTGTGGGTGAGGTATTCTAGGGGTCGAGGGATGGAGTGGGAAAAGAACCGACTTGTCCCAATTAATGCGAATCCCCGAGTACCCACCAAATCGGTTAATCAGTTCGAGTGCAGTCTGCAAAGAGGACGACGCATCCGCTAAATAAAGCAGAGCGTCATCCGCGTATAGTGATAACTTCTCCTCAATGGGACCCACCTGGAGTCCCCTTACCCCAGGGTCGGCCCTCAACAATATAGCCAGGGGCTCCATCGCCAGAGCAAATAGACCCGGGGAGAGGGGACACCAATGTCGCGTGCCTCGAAACAATTGGAATTTTCCCGAGAGGCTTCCGTTAGTATGTATTCTAGCTGAAAGACAATGATATGACATGCGGAGCCATTTCGTGAAACCCGGGCCGAACCCGAATCTCGAGAGCACTTCCCATAGGTAGCCCCACTCGACGGAGTTGAAAGCCTTCTCCGCGTCGAGTGAGGCCACCGTTCCATTAGCCGCCTCGTCGGCCCTGTCTATGTGGGTATGGAGGCGTCTGATATTAATGTCAGTTCCTCTCCCGGGCATGAAGCCTGTTTGATCCCTGTGGATGAGAGCAGTAATTACCAGGTTAAGCCTGTTGGCCAGTACTTTTGCCAGTACTTTTGCATCCACATTCAGAAGGGATATAGGGCGATACGAGGAGCATATCGTGGGGTCCTTCCCTGGCTTGGGGATCACCACTATGATTGCTTCGCTCATAGTGTCCAGGAGTTTTCCGAGCTGCGTCGATGCAGAGAAGAGGCCCTGAAGTTTATCGACTAGTTCCGTAGCATATTGTTTATAAAACTCCACAGGGACGCCATCGGGTCCCGGAGTTTTCCCTGTCTGCATTGATTTAAGAGCCTGTAATATCTCTAAGGACGTGATTGGAGCATCAAGCTTGTCACGATATGTTACAGTAAGGGTTGGGATATCAATGTCGTCTAGGTACGCCACCAGATCTTCCCCTCTATAGTCCATCCTGGAGCCATAGAGGGATTCGTAGTACTCCGCAAAACAGCGGTTAATCCCCTCCGGGGTATGGATCAACTGCCCCGAGGAGTCCCTAATATGTGAGATGCTCATCCCGCCTGCCTGTTCCCTGGGGAGCCAGGCCAACAAGCGACCCGACCGCTCTCCCTGCTCAAAAATCCGTTGGGATTGAGCCAGCATTTTCTTCTGGGTAAGAGAAGTACGGAGACGAACCACCTCCTTTGTCATGAGTTGTAGATGCGAATAGTGCGCAGGGTCCCGGGAATGAACAAAAAGAGCCTCCGCACTACTTGCCTCCCCCTCAGCCTTAATTAAGTCTGCCCTACGCTCTCGTCGGACTCTGGCAATGATGGTCTGGTAACGTCCCCTCGTTGTGGCTTTAAAGGCATCCCACACAACTACGGGGTCAGCCGAGCCCTCGTTTACAGCCCAAAAATCAAGCATTTCTGTTCTAAATTGGGAGTCTACTGCAGTGTCTGAAATCCAAAATCTGGAGAGCCTCCATATCCTTTCTACTGAGCCAAGGGAAATACTGAGCCAAGGGAAACCATACCTCTCTTAATACAAGAAAGGACTTTGCTCGCTTTGGAAACCACAGCTTGGCATTACATGCTATTATTGAGCTTATGATCTACCAAAACCCCCAGATCCTGTGAGCAACAACCCTCGCTTAAATCCAGGGTGCTACATACAATAAGAATGTATTGTTTATGGAGAGCTTTACAGACTTCCAGGGACACACTTCTCCTGTTTTCAATACTACAGCTCTGCTCCACATAGGCTGTTATATGATTATTCAGCTCCTGCATACCCTGCCAAATGAATGCTTTATGCAAGAAAAAGGTAAAGTACAAAATGAGGAATGGGTAATGGAGGAGTTTTAATACAGGAGACTGGAGGCTGAGGTAATACCTATTCTAAAAGATAGAAAGCTTTTCCTTTTCTGAAATAGAGGAACAATAATAGTATATTATTACATAGGGATGCTGTATTTTACATGGTAATTTACATGGTCTAGTGCGGAAGTAAAAACATTTTTTTTGAAAGCATAAGATCAATGTTTTTTTTTCTGATGTGATGCTTCAAAGGTATAGGATAGATTTGATATTGATATTATCCATAAAGAGGACCTGTCATCCCTTATTTCTATCACAAGGGATGTTTACATTCCTTGTGATAGGAATAAAAGTGAGGTGTCGCTGGGAACGTTATAGCGAGAGCAATAATTCTAGCCCTAGACCTCCTCTGTAACTCTAAACTGATAACCTATAAAAGTTTTTAAATCGTCGCCTATGGAGATTTTTAAATATCGTAGTTTGTTGCCTCTCCACGAGTGTTAACAATTTTAAAGCATGACATGTTAGGTATCTATTTACGCAGCGTAACATCATCTTTTACATTTTACTAAAGAATTGGGTTATATATTGTGACTTTTTTTGCATTAAAGTGTATTTTAAAAAAATGCTTTTGAAAAACTGCTGCAAAAATACCATGTGACATAAAAAATTGCAATAACAGCCACTTTATTCTCTAGGTTCTCTGCTAAAAAATATATATATAATTTGGGGTTTCTAAGTAATTTTCTAGCATAGAATACTAATTTTTACTTGTCAATGAACAGTGCTAGAAAAGGCTTGGAGTTCATTGCATTAATGCCCTTGTCACCACAACACATAGGTGTACATGGGCCCTTTATAAATGCCATATACAGTGGAACATCGGATTGTGAGTAATGCGGTTTACAAGTGTTTCGCAATACAAGCTATTTTGTATAAAAAATCCTGACTCTGTTTGCGTTGTCTCACAATACTAGCAGGATTCAAGCCGCTGGGGGTTCAGTACCGCATTTGGCCAGAAGTGCGGGGGCACCGGTGAAGCTCAGAGACCGCTCTCCGAGTGGTCTCTGTGTATTTCCGAGTGTTTCTGGCGCCCCAGAACCTCTGTCCACATGCGATGCTGCATAGACAAGCAGTGGCTGTGGAACGGATTAGCTGAGTTTCCATTATTTCTTATGGGGAAACTCGCTTTGATATATGAGTGCTTTGGATTACAAGCATTCTTCTGGAACGAATTATGCTCGTAATCCAGGGTATTACTGTACAGTTAAAAAGTGGTCATATTATGGATTTTATAATGCTCAAACTGAGGGCAAATGAAGAGAATTTCTTACTTTAGTACAGTTTTGTTTCCTGGACAGCGTGAACAGTTCCTTCACCAATTTTACTTATTGTCTGAAGTTGTTTTTTACGTTGACTATTGTAAATTGTTTTCATTGTATCATTTCATTTCTTGAACAAACTACTGTGTGTGAAAGAAATTAACAGTGTATGTGTTTGATTCCTGTAATACATCTTGTGGAATATTCCTCCCGAGTATATTTCATTAGCGACCCATCTTCAGATGCCTATGAGGATAGTAAGTCATTGAATCATAACAGGTTGTGAAAGATTTGATTATGTGGTTGCCTTGAAGAAAAAGGAGAAAAATTACACTTTTCTTCTTGGGATCACATGGCTGACATAGTAAAAAAAAGAATCTGGGGCTCTTATTCTTTTAGACATCCTTTCATGAGTAATCAAGCAGAGAAGCCATTCTGAGATAGAATCACAGTGAAGCATACTTTCATAATGAAAGGAAGCCTAGAGGTAAAATGATACACAGATTGATGGCGATGTGATGCAATAGAGGCTCTGCAGGGATTTTTAACACACATGCTTTCCTCTGCATCAGCTCCCAAATTCTATTCAAGGTTCATTTAGTGTCATCTGTACCATTTTTCCCCTTCCAAAGTAATTTATTCTTTAAGGCAGCATGATCAAGTGGAAATGATGCAGGTTCTTGTCTAGTAGGAAAGCAGCAGAAATGAAATACAGTAAGTATACAGATTACCGCTGGCAGCTTTAAGATCATACCTTGGACAAGACCATCTAAGTACATTACTGTGGAAGACTATTTATCATTTCAGGCTCCAATATACCACATCTGGAACCATTATAGAATGAAAAGAGATATGTTTGGTCTTGCCCAATAAATTAAAAAATATATTTTTGTCTTTGCCTGGATTTAAATATATTTCTGGGAAGGCCAAGGGGTGAGATCATCTTGTTTCTATACTTTGGGCATTGATTGTGATAAAGGCCAACCATTTTAGGTTTAATGCCATTTTGGCTGAGTTGCAAACATTTTCATCAGCATGTACTTCCCTTTCATGCTGTATGACTCAAGCCTTTGAACCACTTGCAGATACTATGCATGCAGGCTCCCTTTTGCCAACTCTTACTCCTTATTTAATTACAGTGCATCCAGGAAAGTATTCACAGTGGTTCCTTTTTTTTTATATTTTGTTATGTTACTGCCATAATCCAAAATGGCTTTAATTCTTTTTTTTTTCAAAATTCTATAAACAATACCCCATAATGACAACATCAAAGAAGTCTGTTTGAAATTTTTGCAAATTTATTAAAAATAAAAAATTAAAAAAATGTACATAAGTATTCGCAGCCTTTGCTCAATACTTTGTTGAGGCACCATTGGCACCAATTACAGCCTCAAGTCTTTTTGAGTATTATGGTATAAGCTTGGCACACCTATTTTCGGACAGTTTCTCGCATTCTTCTTTGCAGGACCTCTCAAGCTCCATCAGGTTGGATGGGGAGTGTCAGTGCACAGCTATTTTTAGATCTTTCCAGAGATGTTCACACAGGTTCAAGTCTGGACTTTAGCTGGGCCACTCAAGAACATTCACAGAGTTGTCCCGTAGCCACTCCTTTGTTATCTTGGCTGTGTGCTTAGGGTTGTTGTCCTGTTGGAAGATGAGCCTTCGCCCCAGTCTGAGGTCCAAAACGCTCTGGAACAGGTTTTCATCAAGAATGTCTCTCTACATTGCTGCATTCATCTTTCCCTTGATCCTGACTAGCCTCCCAGTTCCTGCCACTGAAAAACATCTACACAGCATGATGCAGCCACCACCATTCTTCACTGTAGGGATGGTACTGGCCAGGTGATGAGCCGTGCCTGGTTTCCTCCAGACATGACGCTTACCATTCAGGCCAAAGAGTTCAATCTTTGTTTCATCAGACCAGAGAATTTTGTTTCTCATGGTCTGAGAGTCCTTCAGGTGCCTTTTAGAAAACTCCAGGCGGGCTGTCATGTGCCTTTTACTGAGGAGTAGCTTCTGTCTGGCCATTCTACCATACAGGCCTGATTAGTGGAGTGCTGCAGAAATGGTTGTTCTTCTGGGAAGTTCTCTGCTCTCCACAGAGAAACGCTGGAGCTCTGTCAGACCCACCATCAGGTTCTTGGTCACCTCTTTGACTAAGGCCCTTCTCCCCTGATCGCTCAGTTTTGCAGGGTAGCACACTCTAGGAAGAGTCCTGGTGGTTCCAAACTTCTTCCATTTATGGATGATGGAAGCCACTGTGCTCATTGGGACCTTCAATGCTGCAGAAATTTTTCTGCACCCTTCCCCAGATTTGTGCCTCAATGCAATCCTGTCTCAGAGGTCTACAGACAATTCCTTGGACTTCATGGCTTGGTTTGTGCTCTGACATGCCCTGTTTACTGTGGGACCTTATATAGACAGGTGTGTGCCTTTCCAAATCATGGCCAACCAACTGAATTTACCACAGGTTTACTCCAATTAAGTTGTAGAAACATCTGAAGGATGATCAGTGGAAACGGGATGCACCTGAGCTCAATTTTGAGTGTCATGGCAAAGGCTGTGAATACTTATGTACATTTGATTTTTTTCATTTTTTATTTTTAATAAATATGCAAAGATTTCAATCAAACTTCTTTTACATTGTTATTATGGGGTATTGTTTTTAGAATTTTGAGGAAAATAATGAATTTAATCCATTTTTGAATAAGGCTATAATATAAAAAAATGTGGAAAAAGTGAAGCGCTGTGAATACTTTCCTGGTGCACTGTATATAACATAATTATCTAATTGGTCTCTGCTATTGGTTTCTAGCTGTCCCTGTATGTATAACTCTTTGTTTCGATGTATAGTTTTAATTTTACAATTTGTACATGGCAGCAACCATACGTGCTCATTACATGATACAGGGGCTGTGTTTCCTACTGAAGTAGGCCATACATGGTTCAGTTTTTTTTATTCAACCAGCAGGCTGAACAAAAAAACTTTGAACACAGAAAAAATTGTACGCTTAGTGTAAAAGGAACAAAGGCAGCAACCTATATTCCAGACACAAAGGAATTACAAAAATAAGTACTCTAAAACAGGGGTAGGCAACCTTCGAGAGATGGAGATCTAATTGAACAACACTGATGAAGTCAAAGATCACCGGGCACAGTGTTCCCACCCCCCAAAATAAAAGACAGTAACACCGAACAACGTTTTTTTTTGCTAAAATATTTTTACTCAGATCAAGAATAAGTATTACAAGAGAGTGCAGGGTTTAGGAGTGCGCTCAGAATGCAGGGATCAGGAGTGGGCTGTGCTCAGAATGCAGGGTTCAGAAGTGCATTACGCTCAGAATGCAGGGTTCAGGAGTGCGTTACGATCAGAATGCAGGGTTCAGGAGTGCGTTACGCTCAGAATGCAGGGTTCACAAGTGCATTACACTTAGAATACAGGGTCCAGGAGTGCGTTACGCTCAGAATGCAAGGATCAGGAGTGCTTTATGCTCAGAATGCAGGGGATCAGGAGTGCGTTGCGCTCAGAATGCGGGGGATCAGGAGTGCGTTGCGCTCAGAATGCAGGGGATCTGGAAGGTAGTTGCGCTCAGAATGCAGGGTTCAGGAGTGCGTTACGCTCAGAATGCAGGGGATCAGGAGTGCGTTGTGCTCAGAATGTGGGGGATCAGGAGTGCATTGAGCACAGAATGCAGGGGATCAGGAGTGTGTTGCGCTCAGAATGCAGGGTTCAGGAGTGCGTTACGCTCAGAATGCAGGGTTCAGGAGTGTGTTACGCTCAGAATGCAGGGTTCAAGAGTGCGTTACACTCAGAATGCAGGGTTCAGGAGTGAGTTACTCTCAGAAAGCAAAGGGACACAGGATTAAGAGACAGAGAGGATAGTATGGTAATGTCAGATTGGCTTAACAGCCACTTTAATTCATCCTTAAAACACTTCCACTTGCCCGAAGTGCTGTTTGTTGAAAATATTTGGTCTGTGAAGGATCTCAGCTTATTGAAGTTAGCTGTTTTGAAATGTAGAGTTCTTGTCATACCAATATGCTTCTCTTTCCTGTACTGTATGGCAAGTATGATTACACCATGATTGCACTTACCCAGGCTGGCTATACATGGATAGAAAATTGAATCATTCGTTAGATTTTTTGCAAGGTTACTGTGCTTACTGTGACAGTCAAGCTCTGTTCCAAGATAAAAAATCAAACAATTTCTAATTGTTTGTAGGTCAATCATTTGAAAACAAAAATGTAAGTGAAATGCGCATGAGCAGTAATGCCGTGTACACACGGGCGGACTTTTTGGCATCAAAGGTCTGACGGTCTTTCCGACGGACTTTCAACTGACTTTTGATGGACTTCTGACGGACTTTTGAACGAACGGACTTGCCTACACACAATCACACCAAAGTCCGACAGATTCGTACATGATGACGTACGACCTGAATAAAATATGGAAGTTGATAGCCAGTAGCCAATAGCTGCCCTAGCGTCGGTTTTCGTCTGTCGGACTAGCATACAGACGAGCGGATTTTTCGACCAGACTCGTGTCCGTTGGAAAGATTTGAAACATGTTCCAAATCTAAAGTCTGTCTGATTTTTGACCGAAGAAGTCCGCTGCAGGTCCGATGAAGCCCACACACGGTCGGATTGTCCGATGGATTCGTCCCGTCGGACCAGTCTGGTCGAAAAGTCCGCCCGTGTGTACACAGCATAAGGGTAGTAATAGTAATCAGAAAAAAATCAATGTTGAACCACTTGCCTGCAGGGCACTTTCACCCCCTTCTTGCCCTGGCCAATTTTCAGCTTTCAGTGCTGTCGTACTTTGAATGACAATTGTACCCAAATTAATTTTTAAATTTTTTTCCAACAAATAGAGCTTTCTTTTAATGGTATTTAATCACCGCTATGTTTTTAATTTTTTGCTAAAAAACGAAAATATTACATTTTTTTGTCAGAAAATGTAGAAAATAAGTAATTTTTTTTTCTTCTTCACTGATGTGAGCTGATGAGGCTGCACTGATGTGCACTGATAGGGTGCACTGATAAGCACTGATAGGCAAAACTGATGGGCACTGATAGGTGGCACTGATGGGTACTGATGGAGTGGCACTGATGGGCACTAAAAGGCAGCACTGACGGGGGCGTGGCCTGAAGCTTCATGGAGTGAGGTGTGCGGTGTGAGAGCTCCGGCTACAAGTATCCTGAAAACCCATCCTGCGGGGCTAAAACACCCCTAAAACTTGGCACCAGGTACCACAAACCACTCGGCAGTCTCCCGTGACCATGTCGCCTCCTAAACGCAACACCGGGACTCTCGGGAAGCTTGACAAATACCGCCATGAGGAGGGGGAGCCTGCGACTGAAGATGGCGTCCCGTCGAATTCGGGGGAAGAGGCCCAGACATCCGGTGATACCGCTCGGATCCTGGAGGCGGTTTCGGTCTGTCAAACAACCCTCACCTCCAAGATAGAAGAGGTTAAGGTGGATATCTCGCTTATCCGACAAGATATCCACAAGCTCAGGGAGAGAGTGTCTGAGACGGAGCGCAGGATCGGCCAGACAGAGGATGAAATCCCGCCACTGCAGATCAGTGTGGAGAGATTGCAATACCAGCTAAACACAGTACTCAGTAAACAGGACGAGATGGAGAACAGACTGCGCCGTTGCAATCTCCGTTTTGTGGGACTTCCAGAAAAAGCGGAGGGCTCAAACCCCCCCACATTCCTGGAGAATCTCCTGGTAACTAACTTCGGCAGAGAGGCCTTCTCTT
This sequence comes from Aquarana catesbeiana, assembly GCF_042186555.1. Taxonomy (NCBI): domain Eukaryota; kingdom Metazoa; phylum Chordata; class Amphibia; order Anura; family Ranidae; genus Aquarana; species Aquarana catesbeiana. Next base: position 373,829,086 of record NC_133327.1, read on the forward strand.
CCACCTTCGTTGTGGAGCGCGCGCACCGGCTGGCGGCGCGGCCACCTGCTCCTGGAGCCCCCCCGAGAACCTTAATAGCGAAATTATTAAACTTTCGCGACAGGGACACTATCCTGCGCCTTACCCGGGAAAAGGGTAATATCCCGTTTGGAGACGCACATGTGGCGGTCTATCCCGACTTCTCCGCCGAGGTGCAGAAGAAGAGGGCACAGTTCTCAGAGGCCAAACGCCAGCTGCGCAACCGCTACCTGGTCTACGCCATGCTGTTTCCAGCGCGCCTCCGCGTGATCCGGGACGGAAAGGCTCACTTCTTCGAGGATCCCTCGGCGGTAATCTCCTGGCTGGAGGGCTAAGCCGTGACCGCTGAAGACACCTTGAGCTGATCACCGAACCGCTGCTCCTTTACCCCGCGGCATGCAGGATTCCTCTATCCCGGAGCCATATACCACGCAAACAGTGAGTCACCCCCTCCCCCACATCAAGCCCGTACTCCCCTCCAGCCCGGTGGTTGCCTATGCCACTTGACTACATACCTTTTTTCATCCACCCCATGTATCCGGTTTAAAGCCATTCAGCTCAGTCACCCCGCTATATCATTTTTAGCCCCCCCTTTTTGCTGAAACATATGCCCAGCCGGGCTCCAGTACTTTGAAGCACCCCCCTCAGACGTTTGGATGCTGATTTGTTTAGCATCGCCATGTTCTTCAGATAACTCTTGTTCGCCCTCAGCGGATTGCGGGGTGGCTTCTACCCTAATCACAACCATGCATCTAAGCATCCTGCTTGGATCACTACCTGATTGGGGTGCTACCCTGCAACTGCATCAAGTAATGTTTCCCTGGCCAGCAACAGCCCCCACGGATGTGGAGGGTTGTCATAAGTTTGATAAGCCACGCTGGTCCAGAGTTGGCACAGTTTTTGTTTTTGTTCTTGTTATTTTGCTAGTTAAAGGTATCGATTCTCTTTCATATGAGCAATGTCTTACATTACATGCCACAAAACTCATAGCTGATTTGTGTATGTCTGTATCCATCGTCCTACTCACATGCGGGGTTTTCCGCAGATTGGCGGGACCCACCCTGGGTGTGTGTTCGGCCGTCCCGTGGAATCACCCCGATGGGACTGGTGCGATTGCAACTGTTTATTGTTTTAAAGAGGTGCCCTGCACGGGGCTGATTTTGTTGGATGGGGTGGGGGGTCTTCTCCTGCTGGTCCGATCAGCCATCACATTCCACTCACATAACTGATGGCCTCCTTAAAAATAGTGACATGGAATGTGAGGGGGCTATGCGATAAGTCCAAACGCCTTGCTGTGCTGTCTCATCTCAAGCGCATGCGTGCGGATATATCTGTATTAGTGGAGACCCACATAACAGGGCAGCTTCAAATGGCTCTCAAAGGCTGGATATATCAAGCTCCATTTACTAACAACTCCAGAGGCATAGCTGTCCTCATAGCCAAAACGGTTAATTTTCAACTGCATAATTTAAAGTCGGACCAGCAGGGGAGATTCCTATTCCTACATGTAACAGTGGGGGGGCTTGAATTCCTCTTGCTAGCTTTCTATATACCCCCACCCTTTCAATTCACTGCCCTCAGAGAGGGACTGGCTTTCATGTCTGAGCATCCCACGACACCAGCGATCTGGATGGGGGATTTCAATATAGTGATTGACCCCACACTCGACAGGCTCCACCCATCGGGCACACCACAGAGCAGGCCGACTCTCACAAGGTTCGGCAGATTCCTTTCGGAATTTGCCCTATCCGATAGCTGGAGACTTAAATATCCCAACACACCAGCATACTCCTGTTTCACGCCCGCACAAAACGCAATGTCTCGATTGGACATGATTTTGCTCACCCCCACTCTCATTCCAAATCTCCTAGCAGCGGGGTTTGGCTTGAGAGTACTCTCAGACCACTCCCCCTATTGGATCACTCTGAGGCTACCGTCCTCTGCGCCATCCCGCCTCTGGAGGCTGAATCCATTTTGGCTAACAATCCTCAATGACGTTGAGATCATACAGCGTGAGTGGTCTTTTTATTTCCAGATCAACCAGGGGTCGGCCTCGCCCGGAGTGGTGTGGGAGGCCTTCAAGGCCCATGCCCGCCTGATCCTATCCACACACATCAACAGGCACAAGGCCTCCTCAAACAACATTCTGCTACAGGCTGAGGAGCACTTGGGCTCCCTCGAACAGGCTTTCCTGTCAAACCCTACACCCTCCAACTCTGCCCAACTACGTTTGCAATCTAGACTTACAGATAGCTTACACTTCGAGAAAGCAAAGAAAGGAATCTTCTTTAGAAAACAAAGGATCTTTGAGCATGGTGAGCGGGCTGAGAAACTCTTGGCCTACATGGCTCACCTGGACCACACGCCCCCGGTGGTGGTCCGGCTCTGCTCACATGATGGTACCATGCTCACGGACCCTGAACAAGTAGCCCACGAATTCAGAAGATTCTATGCAGATCTCTACACCTCTAGGGCTAATCAATCCACAGATGAACTACACCTTCTTTTAGATAGTGTAGATTTCCCCTCCCTCTCAGACACCCAGGTGGAAGTTTTGGAGGCCCCTATAACTGAAGAATGCATTAAAGAAGCGATGGCGAATCTCCCTTCGTCCAAGGCCCCGGGCTCGGATGGCCTCCCCCTGGAGTTCTATTCCCAATTCCAAGAGGTCCTCATCCCCAGACTAGAGGCTCTATACACACACATACATACGTCCGGAACACTCCCACGCACCATGAGTGAGGCACTGATTGTCCTCATTCCCAAACCAGGCAAGGACCCCCTCCAGCCCGAGTCCTACCGCCCGATCTCTCTCCTCCAATTGGATGTGAAAATTCTCGCCAAAATTCTCGCCATGAGACTCAATAAGGTCATCCTCAGCCTCATCCACCCCGACCAAACAGGCTTTATGCCCAATAAAAATACAGCGTTTAACTTAAGAAGGCTATTTACAAATTTACAAGCTACGCATGATGAGACTGGGTCCAGAGTGGTGGTCAGCTTGGACGCCGCCAAGGCGTTCGATTCTGTGAAGTGGAGCTACTTATGGGAGTGCCTTCACAGGTTCGGCTTTGGCCCCAGGTTCATCAGGTGGCTCCAACTTCTCTATCAGGATCCTACTGCTAGGATCCAGGTTAACGGCAAATTATCCACCCCATTCTCACTGTCCAGGGGAACACGTCAGGGCTGCCCAATATCTCCCATGTTGTATGCCTTAGCGGTCGAGCCATTGGCCATAGCTATTAGAGCACACCCGGGCATCAGGGGCCTCCGCCGGGGGCAGCTGACTGAGGTGCTCAGCTTATATGCTGATGACATGCTACTTTACTTGTCGGATGCCGGCCCCTCGCTGGCCTCGGCTCTACAGCTTATCCAGCAACATGGGACCTTCTCGGGGCTACAAATAAATTGGTCTAAGTCCCAAATACTCCCCATTGATGTCTCTGTTCCAACGCACACCCAGGTGTCCCTCCCACTGATAAGGACTAGCCAGCTCAAATACCTAGGCATTCAATGTTCGCGCTCCTTAACTGACTACATACTCCTGAACATCGAACCAATGTTCGCGTATCTGAAAGGCAAAACACAAGTTTGGTCCAGACTCCCGCTGGGGGTGATGGGTCGTAACAGCTTGGTGAAGATGATTCTTCTTCCCAAGCTGCTATACCTATTCTGGCATGCCCCACTATATGTCCCAGCTCACATCTTTAGGTCCCTCGAGTCTATACTCAATACGTTTATATGGGGCACATCCAGACATAAGCTGTCATGGCAGACCCTTAAATGCCCTACCCACCTGGGGGGCACCGCCACCCCCGACCTCGCACTCTACTACTTAGCTTCGCAGCTGTCCCATCTTTACTATCTCAATAGGCATGACAGACTCCGCTACACCACCCTGGTATGCACACATGCCTCTGACGTGGTGGCACACCCCTTCCAGATACTTTTCTGCAAACATAGGGGCAATTCTGGCCCTATGGGAGGTAACCGGCTGCTACAGCATCATAGTAGAATCTGGCATCGCACACTTACTATCATAGGAGCCCCTCCTTTCCACGCTCATACCCCACTATGGGATAATCCTCAGCTCCCTGAACTACTGAACATCCCTGACTATAAGCTATGGATCATCTTTAAAGTTATATACCTCTACCAGGTCGTAGCGGGAGGGGGGGTCAGGTCCTTCCAGGCTCTAAAAGATGAATTCGCCCTTCCCAATCACATGTTTTTCAGATATCTCCAGATTCGTCATGCCCTTCAATCCCAATTTAACAATAGCATCCCGCCTTAGAAGTGGTGACTGTCACAGACCTTCTCTTAGGCGATGACCCGAAAAAGATGATCTCCACTCTATATAATATCCTTCTGTTACCCGCTGCCACCAACCATACTCAAAACCTAAGGGTTCAATGGGAGGCTGACGTCGGGACCTTGGATGATGACCAGTGGGGGGACATACTAGGGATTAGCACAAAAGTATCCCCGAAACTATCAGATCGCCTCACCCACCTATACATTCTCCACAGATCTTATCTCACCCCTGCACGCATCCTCAAGTACAAGCCGGGCGCCGCTTCGGCCTGCCCCCGTTACGGTGACACCTCAAGCACCTTCTATCACCTAATGTGGTCTTGTCCAATCGTCCAAAACTACTGGCTGCAAATAGTCAAATTTCTCCATGATCAAATGGGCTCTCCTCTGACGCTGTGCCCTCGCCAATGCCTACTTGGCCTGCTCACAGTATCGGAGGAGGAGAAATACTTATCAATATTCATGCAGGAGACCCTCTTCATAGCCAGATTGCAGATTGCCCAACTGTGGCTTCGGCCCAACCCCCCAACAGTGCAGCAGTGGAAGAGGGCGGTGAACATCACCCTACCCCATAAAAAGGTTTTGTATTCCCATCGCGGATGTCCTGCCAAATACCATAAAATATGGGACAGATGGATAAATGAAGCCTCTACATGTACAGACTAGCAATCTATAATACTAACTTGTGCGGTGGCACAATGCCACTCATCTTTACGTATGATCAAAAACTCTATAGCAACTCAATTAAGATGTGCACCCCGTTACTGGCTTGTAATGACATGTCAAAATTATCAATGTAAAGGTCGGTGTCTTTGACTTCAGTAAATGCCATGTATTGTTAATCATCACCTGTAAGATGTACTGACTATTATGCTCAATAAACTTTATTTCTGATTAAAAAAAAAAAAAAGGCAGCACTGACTTGCATCACTGATGGGCACAGAATGGCCTCACTGATGAGCACAAATTGGCATCACTGATGGGCACAGATTGGTGTCACTGATGGGCACAGACTGGCGTCACTGCTGGACAATGTTGGGGCTGCACTGATAATCAGGGCACTGATAGTCAGTGCCCTGATTATCAGTACAGGTCTTCCTTGTCAGGAGATGCCACTGATCGGCTCTCCTCTCCTCACACTCTGTCAGTATGAGGTGAGGAGAGCCAATTACCGGCAGTTCCGTGTTTACCGGCAGTTGCGTGATCGGCTCTTTACTGAGATCAAGGTCGTGCTGTGCCCCAGGGACACAGTGCACCTGTGAACGCTACACGCGATTGCGGGGAGATTGAGCGACGTCATATGACGTTGGTCCAGAATGAGAAGGATCCCGCCCACCGTCATTTGTCTAAACGGCAGGCGGGTGGTGGTTTTGTTGAAAACAACTGGAAAAATGTTGAAACTCACAGGAAAATTTCTGATACTATGACTGGGCCATCGACTGTTGGATCGAAAGAATGTTTAAAATTTTTTACAAATTATCAGGTTTTTTTTATCCACGTGTGGTCAGCTTGACCTGGACATTCATAATGAGCTCCATGCTGTTTGATTTGAATAGATCCAACAGAGCATTATTCCTTGTTGGGGCTTCAAACATCAGTTCCATTAAATTGTCCTTCAATAGGTATCAGGATAGTTAAAACCACCCATAATAGTAACATTATATGGCTTCCCAACCTGTTAAAGGAGCAGAAAATCTTCCCCACCCTTTAAGTTAGGGCAGAGGTGTAACTATAGGGGGTGCAAGAGTCGCAGTTGCGACCCGGCCCCATGCTGCAGGGGGCTTGTGCGGCTCCCCTGTCACATGTATCTACACCTGGATAGGAGGGCCACATATCGAAGAACCGATCCTGCTCCTGCAGCTGCTCAAAGCCCTGCGGGAGCCAGGAGTTACTGGAGGAGATCGATTCATCTACCGTCGCCCCGCCAGCCTGGTGCAAGCTGTATCCACAATTTTGCAAGGGGAAAGCAGTCATCCCTACCTCGGACTGCCAGCTTCACCCCCCAGACCCGATTCCAGGTCCTGCCCCCCCGATTTCAAGTCCCGCTTAGAGGCAAGCAGTCATCCATACCTCAGACTGCCAGCTCCGCCACCCAGCCCCACCCCCCAACTCTGACTCCTTCTTGCCTGAAGGCTGTTGCTGCTACATGGTATGATAAATGCTCCCTTTCCAGAGGCTGCTTCTGGTAAGGCACTCTCTGTCACAGCAGATTCCTGAGGGAAAAAACACAAAGCACTGCCCAGCGAATTATAGTGTGTCCAGGTGTCCTACTGCCTGTCATTCATACTCTCCGCCACTACCCCCTTGTCACACTGCCCCCCATACTGTCCTCCACTACCCCCCTCCCATCACACTGCTCCCCCCATACTGTCTTCCCCTACTCCCCTCCCGTCACACTGCCCCATACTGTCCTCCACTGCCCCCCTCCTGTCACACTGCCCCCCATACTGTCCTCCTCTACCCCCCTCCCATCACACTGCTCCCCCCATACTGTCCTCCCCTACCCCCCTCCCGTCACACTGCCCCCATACTGTCCTCCACTGCCCCCCTCCTGTCACACTGCCCCCCCCATACTGTCCTCCACTACCCACCTCCCATCACACTGCTCCCCCCATACTGTCCTCCCCTACCCCCCTCCCGTCACACTGCCCCCATACTGTCCTCCACTGCCCCCCTCCCATCACACTGCTCCCCCAATACTGTCCTCCACCACCAGCCTCCCATCAAACTGCTTCCACATACTATTCTCCACTACCCCCCTCCCCTCCCCTCCAACATCCGTACCTCGGACTGCCAGCTTCGCCCCCAGACCCGATTCCAGGTCCTGCCCCCGATTCTAGGTCCCGCTTAGAGGCCAGCAGTCATCCATACCTCGGACTGCCAGCTACGCCACCCAGCCCCACCCCCCGACTCTGACTCCTTCTTGCCTGAAGGCTGTTCCTGCTACATGGTATGATAAATGCTCCCTGTCCAGAGGCTGCTTCTGGTAAGGCACAAACACTCTCTGTCACAGCAGATTCCTTGGGGAAAAAACACAGAGCACTGCCCAGCGAGTTATAGTGTGTCCAGGTGTCCTACTGACTGTCATTCTGCTCCCCCTCCATACTCTCCGCCACTACCCCCCATCCTCTCACCCCCCCATACTTTCCTCCACTACCCCCCTCCCATCACACTGCTCCCCCCATACTGTCCTCCCCTACCCCCCTCCCATCACACTGCTCCCCCAATATTGTCCTCCACTACCAGCCTCCCGTCACACTGCCCCCCATACTGTCCTCCACTACCCCCTTCTGTCACACTGCCCCCCCATACTGTTCTCCACTACCCCCCTCCCCTCACACTGCCACTTATACTGTACTGCACTACCCCCTCCCGTCACACTGTCCCCCATACTGTCCTCCACTACCCCCTTCTGTCACACTGCCCCCTATACTGTCCTCCACTACCCCTCCCCTCACACTGCACCCCATACTGTCCTCTACTACCATCCCCTCCCGTCACAATGCCCCCCTATACTGTCCTCCACTACCCCCCTCCCGTCACACTGCCCCCCATACTGTCCTCCACTACCCCCTCCCCTCATACTGCACCCCATACTGTCCTCCACTACAACCCCCTCTCGTCACAATGCCCCCCCACACTGCCCACCCATACTGTCCTCCACTGGCCCCCCTCGACACACTGCCCCCCATACTGTCCTCCACTACCCCGCTCCTGTCACACTGCCCCTCCCATACTGTCCTTCACTACCCCCTACCCGTCACACTGCCCCCTATACTATTCTCCACTACCCCCTTCCCCTCACACTGCCCACCCATACTGTCCTCCACTGGCCCCCCATCACACTGTCCCCCTATACTGCCCCCTCCCATTACACTGCCCCCCATATTGCCCTTCACTGCCCTCCTCCTCCGCTGCCTTACTGACCACATCCACTGCTCTGACCACGTCCACTGCCATACTGCCACTGTTCAATGCTTTATGGACTGACACTATTCACAGTCCACACTTACACCACTGTTGGAACTACTAGGGTTGCAAAGGTCCCACTTGCGACTGGACCATAGCGTTCCACCACCATGGCAGGGCCCATGGCTGAAAGAATGTGATACACTGCACAATATGTTAAAAGGATCCGCTGTGGGACCCGTAAAGGGTCCTGGGATCAGTAGGAAGGTCTCTGGGCTCGGAGGGAAGGGCCCAGGTTGGAGGTCTGGGGGTCCTTCATGGTTTCTTGTACCAGGGCCCTGAAGGTTCTAGTCACGCCTCTGTGTTAGGGGGCCTATAACATATTTCCATTTATTATTTTTTGCACTGTTACCGACTCCGCACCATCACTGTTCTCGTTAGTGATATCCTCTCTCTAAATCACTTTCAGATCAGTCCTCACATACATACAATTGTGTACCCCTTGATATTAGCAGCCCAGTCGGGTGAACTGTCCAACCAGGTTTCCAATATTCCCACAAAAGCCGCATACACACGAGCGGAATGGCCGACAGAAAAAGTCAGACGGAAGCTTTTCATCATCTATTCCAAATCGTGTGTAGGCCTCATCTGACTTTTCACTTCGAAAATTCTGACGGACCTAGAAATAGAACATGTTCTAAATATTTCCGACGGAACCAATTCCTGTCGGGAAAACCGCTCGTCTGTATGCTGTTCCGACAGACTCGTCTGTATGCTGTTCTGTACGTCACCGCGTTCTGGACGGTCGGACTTTGGTCGGACTTTGGTTTGACCGTGTGTAGGCAAGACCGCTTGAATGGAATTCTGTCGGAGTTCCGTCGGAGAAACCTTCGGAGTTTATTCCGACGGCAAAACCGGTCGTGTGTAGGAGGCAAAAGTCAAAGTGCTCCTCAATTACCAGAAGTTATAGTTCATCCATTTTGTTTGCCAGGCTTCTTGCATTTGTGAACATACCGTTTAATTCTGTATTAGAGTTTAATATTCTATTATTACTCATTACTGAGTTATAATTTATTTCCACCACTCATTTTTTATTGGACTTAGACAATTTCTCTTCTGTCTAGTTTGAGCGCAGCTCCCCCCTATTATTCCAACCCCTCTATATCCTGTTGCTCAATAGACCCTTGCCCATTATATTATTTTCTGATCCGCCTCCCCCCCACCCCAGATCCTAGGGGTTTTCTGACATGTGCATTGTATTTACTCTTCCATTCTATCCATCTACAAAAATTACATCCAGCATTAAAAGGAACTGCAAGCATATCACGGTGCACATTTAATAACAAAGACACTTTAATAAACCAGAGATAGGGCACACTTTCAGAAAACTAATAACCTAACAAGAAAATGTTTATTATAATATTAACCAGAGTATATTAATTGTGGTTGTATTTTTACTTTTCATCACAACACATTGTAATGACCCTAAGTGGCTCATTTTATATTTTCGTCTTGACATTTCAGAAAAAAAAGCAAAGGCACCAAGCAATTTATTAATATTTTAGCCTTTATCATAGTAAATGGTTTTTAATGAGTGATTTATCATGTACAGTCAGAATCACTTTACCATTGATATCCATAGTTATACAAAAAGTGTTTCTGGCTTTTTGTAGTGCTTTTGATGAAAATGTTAACAAATATTGGAGACCTAAAATAACAGAGCAATAAAAACAATACAACAATAAAAACAATACACTACAATACAATAGGAGTGAGTGGGCAGAGTCACTCAGTTGTCCGGCCCTGTTCACAACTCCACGTAGCGAACATGCGTTTGTTTTGGTTGTTTCGGAGCATTTTTACAAGTCACGCATTGGCCTGCCCATTCACTTGAATGGGCTGCCCTAATGCAACAATCACTCAAGAGAAGCTCCAGAACTTTTTTAGAGTGGAGCATGGTGCGTTACCACAGTTTCTGGTGCTTTTGCGCAATTGGGTGCCTTTAACATGTAATGACAACACAAACATGATGCACATGTGCAGGGTTTCTGAGCAGTCTGCCATGCATTTGGAAACACACAGATGTGAATGGAGCCTTATTATTCCTGTGTAAACACACCAATTCCACTTTCAGGTCCCATTCACACCAAGAGTAGTGGGAGCGCATGTTTTTTGGCTCGTTTTTCCAGCGACACAAATAGGACAGCCCGTTGAGTTCAATGAGCTGCACTACACGTGGCAAAATAGCTCATTGGACATTTTGCTGTGATCTGGGTTGCACGTTTTTTACTGCGCATTTTGCTGTGTTTGTCACTCGTTTTTTCATGTGGCAAAATATGTGTTTGCTTCTGTGTTTGGCGGGCCATTAACAATTAATGGCACCAAAAGCACAACTAGTTCATTTTAGGTCTGTAAAGGTGGCCATATACTATACAATCTGATTGTACAATCGCTGTACAAACTCCTTTACCAAAACTGTATAATAGGAGGGCACACCTACAGTATCTATCCAATCACTCTGTATCCATTCAAGCAGGCCTTTGCAGTACATAGTTAATGGTAGCTTGAAAGGGGATTGTACTACAGCTCTAGCCACATACTATAGGCTGTTATGTGATCTCTCATCTCCTGCACACTCCAAAATGCCAAATGAACGATCAAAGACAGTGGAAACATAAAATGACCACATTTTGGAAAGTTACAAACACCACAACGTTTTTCCAAAAATGGCATAGTGAGTCTTTTGAATACATTTTTATGCCATTATTGGAAAATACGTATTGAAAATAAAAAATTATTTTTTAACACAGAGTTGTCAACGTAATAAGACATTTCTCACACACAGCAAGAGCATACTTAGAATAACACCAAAACACATTCAGCTACTTCTTCTGGGTATGGCGATACCACGTGTGAGACTTTTTTTAATGTCTGGACTGATTATACAGTATACCAGAAATTGTGTATCACAAAAACAAACCAATTGTATCAAACCCAATGTACTTAATTGGTTGCCTCTATACGAGTGTTAAGGGAATATAGCTTACTGTAGTGTCACTTATAGCAGTCCCTGTTCCCATAAGCCAAGCAAGCCTAGCCTACTGGTAGGTGGCTGCTCCTAGGAATGCCATGTTAACTGACCAGGAAGTATAGGAGGCTGAAGAAAGAAAGAACAAAAGAGTTCCTGTGATTCCAGGAGTGCAGTTGTCCACAGGGTACAAGGGTCACACTTGCGAACTGGCCCTGGAGTTCCACCACTGTGGGGGGCCCTGCCTGCCCATTCCGTCACTGTGGTGGGGGGGCGCATGTTCCGTCCGATGGCATGTTCCAGCTGATGGCCAGTAGAGTGAAGGGGGAGGAGCTCTCCACTCTGCGAGGAGACCCCATGTCAGGAGAGCCATCACTGGAGGCACATGAAGGGAGCTGAGAGGCAGAGACACACTGAGCAAGGAGAAGGGGGAACTGACTGACACTGAGAGCAGGTGAGTGCCATTATCACTGATCCCAACCCCACCACCACCACCGCTGCCTCTGACTGATTCCATCCTCCCCCGAACGCGCTTCAGGCAGTGGTAATGGGGGGATAGGGATGACATCATTGGTGATGGAGGGATAGGGATAACAACAGTGAGGGGATAGGGAAGATATCAGTAGCAGAAGACTGATGTCATCCCTATCTCCACCACCACTGCCACTGATGTCATCCCTATCCCCACCAACGCCACTGATGTCATCCCTATCCCCACTACCACCACCAGCGTTGTAATCCCTATCCCCACCACCACCACCGCCACTGATGTCATCCCTATTTCCACCACCACCACTGATGTTATCCCTATCCCCACAACCACTGCCCCCACTGATGTCATCCCTATCCCCACTGCCACTGATGTCATCCCTTTCCCCACCACCGCCTCTTATGTCATCCCTCTCCCAACCACCGCCACTGATGACATCCCTATCCCACCACCACCACTGCCACTGATGTCATCCCTTTCCCCACCACCGTCTCTTATGTCATCCCTCTCCCAACCACTGCCACTGATGACATCCCTATCCCACCACCACCACTGCCACTGATGTCATCCCTATTCCCACCACCAGTGCTGCCATAGATGTTATCCCTATTCCCACCACTGCCACTGATGTCATCTCTATCCCCCCACCACCACCACAGATGTCATGCCTATCCCCACCACTGCCACTGATATCATCCCTATCCCCACCATCAGTGCTGCCACTGATGTTATCCCTATCCCCACCACCACTGATGTCATCCCTATCCCCACCACCGGCACTTATGTCATCCCTATCCCCACCACTGCCACTAATGTCATCCATATCCCACCACCACTGATGTCATCCCTATCCCCACCAACGCCACTGATGTCATTCCTATCCCCACCACTGCCACTGATGTCATCCATATCCCACCACCACTGATGTCATCCCCATCCCCACCACCAGTGCTGCCACTGATGTCATCCCTATCCTCATCACCACCACTGCCACTGATGTCACCCCTATCCCCACCACCGCCACTGATGTCATCCCTATCCCCATCGCCACTGATATCATCCCTATCCCCACCACCACCAATTGTGTCATCCCTATACCCACCACCACCACAGATGTCATCCCTATCCCCACCAATGCCACTGATGTCATCCCTATCCCACCACCACCACTGATGTCATCCCTACCCCATAACCTGCTGCCACTGATGTCATCCCTATCCTCACCACCACCACTGCCACTGATGTCATAGCTATCCCCATAACCTGTGGCCTCGGACTTTATCCCCACCCACCAGACACATGGGAAGTGGAGAAGGACAATGTGATGGTGGCAGGAAATCTCAGAATGCAAAAGCCAGGAGGAAGGTGCAGTCTGGCAATAAAGGGGACATTAGCAACCAGGGACCCAAAGCTCCAGGGATAGCCACAGGAAAAAGAGCAAAATGGGGGAGTTAACAGGGAGCAAGCATGTTGAATTTCAGGGGCTTGCAAAGCATGTTTGCTGTTAAATTCTGAGTTCTTGACTGCACTGATGACCAATGAGCCCCATTTCTGCAATGCACAATTTCTAGCCTTTGACAAAGCAGGCTAACCTTGTGTAAAGCCAGTCACTAACCATCAATTGTGCCACAGTGACAGTGGGGCCTACCTTTCATCTGCCTACAACTAACCAGGTAGCATGGCCTACATCCAGTCTGTTGGAGCAGCCTTCAGGGAGTGTACCCAGCCTTTGTTGAATAGTGAAGTGATTGAGTGGCCTTTGGGTAACCATGTTTGTGTTTTAAACTTTGCTTACACTCTATTATAGACACTACTGTATATGGTAGAGCTCTCTTAAAAGAGACCAACCCATCCCTGTAGTTAATTATAGAAAACTTTGAGAAGGCCTTTGTGGATTACAAGTACCTTCACTTGAAGGCTGAGTGTTCCACTGTTAAATTTATGGGCTTCACTACCAGCAGACTTTGTACAGATTTAACCACTGACCAGTGGTTAGTTAGGCCCCAACAGTTAGCCTCACCCCTCTTGCTACATATCAAGGATGTTGGCTACATTGATTGTTTTATTGATGTTTGTAGTGTCGCTCTCTACTCACCTAGTGCATTTAGGGCAGGGCTATTCACTGGTGGTAAAGAGAAAAAACCATAGTCCTACTTATCTCATCACATTGTTGAACAATTATGCTGTTAGTAAACTGTTACCTTTATTGTTGTCCGACCCACTTAACAGGGGTCTACAATGTGTATTTTAATAAAGCCAATTATTGGCTATTGACATATTGATCCAATGTCCATGTTGGGATCCAATTACAGGGTAGGTGATCACTGGAAATGGTGGTAGAACCCAAAATGTCCATAAGCTCCTGAGGGGGTCATTGCTACATGTACATTAAAGTGCATAGAGGGCTTCTTGGTTCTTTTTGCTCCAACTCACTCTAAGCTGAAGAGCCACCCTAAAGTGAAAAAAAACCCCAAAAAACAATCATAGGAAGACTATTGAGGCTTGATGAGTTGCTATATCAAATTTTGATTTGTCTTCTACTTTCCTCTGTAAAGGAAACAGTGGGATTTATGGGACCTTTACAGTACCATCACAGAAGCAAATATGGCCTAGATAGACAATATGATTTAGGAGGTGAGTTCCCCAGCTCCATGAAAACTGTGATACAAGGGAAGGAAGGGGTGGACACAGACCAAATAATTTTTAAGTGTCAGGTGCTGGTATGCAAATTGGCTAATCTTCCTTTGTAAGGGAAATACTTAAAATATTGTTTTGCTTTTATTTGTTTAATCATTTTAATTTTTTAATCATTTTAATTAATTTAATCTTTTAAAACAAAATCCCAACTTTCTAACAGATGAGAGTTTACTTTGATCAATTTTAACAATAGAAGTTCTAAATTCTTTGCTTTTCGGCAAATAATGAGAAGTCAGTTCATACAATCAAATTAACGTTAAACTAAATGCACTACAGGAAAGACCACAAACATCTCCTGAGTCTTCTAAGGTAGCTGATATTGCCGTAGCCTGCTTGTTTATTTGTTGATTTAATTCCTATCCTTTGGGTACACATGGCACAGCAAAGCAGAAAAACAGAGTAAGGTAAAGAGCTGAGTGTGGAGCCTCCCGAGCCTGTGGGTACATGACGCAGATGGTTGTGTATGTGAGTGTATGTGTGCATAGAGAAAGGTAAGACTAACACAGACGACAGAAGGGAGCTTTGTGTGCTTTCTCATATCCAGCTTCGCTCACTTTCTATCTCTCAGTTAGATTTCAGGCATCATAAACATGCAGTGGCTCCTTTTGACTCTCTTCACTACTTACTATCAGCAGGTAAGTTGTGGTGCATTCATTTATTTTTCTTTAGCTCCGTGTTTAACTTTACAGAGTTTATGCTGCCAAAAAATATATGGAGAGGCCTATAGTAGGAGCAAACGTAAGCCGCTGCTCTGAAACGACGATCTTAAAGCTGCATTTCATGCTTGTAGACTTGCTCAGATCACATAGTTTGAGGTGGGAGCTCGCTCTTAAGCATCTAACAGCAGTTTCCACACCACGCCAACCTAACTAATTCACAAAACGTTTTCACTACTTAACTATTGAATACAGCACCCAAACTCTGAGCTACGTTTTCTAAATTAGTTATGGGGTTAAGGAAACATATTTTAAACTAGATTGCAAGTCTCTAAACATCAAATTATAATTTTGGCAGTGACACACCATGAAAACATAGCAAGCAATAGCACGCCATCAGTTACAAAGGTTTCTCAAGCCTATATGCTAAAGAGTCATCCCATGTGTTGGACTTTGTTTTAGGTGGGGGGGGTTAGAGATGTCATTGGAGTGTTAGTTAAGCAAGTTAAACACTCAGGTTCCAACAATATTTAATGTTATGTAACTTCACATTTTTGTCCCTTTTGGGATGTACTGCAAATGTCAGAAAACACCCAATTATTGTTAGTACTCAAGTCAAAGGGTGTCATCAAATGCTGCATTTTCTATTCAAATGCATGCAGCTGCATCCCAATTTAGAAAGCATTATTTGGCAAGTAAAGGCTGCTTTTAACCTACTTTACCTACAGTGCAAACACACTTCATTAGGACATACTGCATCCAAAGGAACACAGCGCAACACAAAGCAGGTCTAACTCAGCCTCTGAAATGTCAAGTATAGCGCTCCATTAACATCAATGGAATTTTGCTGACCTGTGTTTGACATGTGTTCCAAATGCACCTGTCAACATAAGCTCTTATTTCCTTTGAAAATATATTTTAATACATGTGTATAAATTATAATATTGTATTTTATTCCTTTTGTTTTCTGTGACACCTTTAACAACATGGAATCATTTCAATTGTAAACTCTCGCAAGCAGGGCCCTCCTAACCATCTTGCATTGATTTGTATTTAAAGCGGTTGTAGACCGCTGGACATTTTTTTTTTTTTACCCTGCAAGGTAAAGGCATAATGTGCTAGTATGCATCGCATACTAGCACATTATGTTAAACTTACCTTAAAATGAAGCCCTCCTGCACCGTGATGTCAAATCTGGAGGCCGCTTCCATCTTCACCCATCTTGCTTGGATTCTGGCTCCGTGATTGGCCGGAGCCACGATGATGTCAATCCCACATGTGTGCGGGAGCCGCCGGTCACGGCATGGGGCTCTGAAGAAACGGCATGGTGGTCGTTCCTTCAGAGCGCATGCGCCAGTGATGGCACTGGCTGTATGTACAATAAATATCTCCTAAACGGTGCACATTTAGGAGTTGCTTACATTTAGCCTTATTATAGGCTTACCTATAGGTAAAAGTCATGCACGGAAGTTAACTTCCACTTTAACTCTCTTGTCTCCCTTTATTTTGTGAATAGCTGTGCAAACTATTGGTGCTCTATAAATCCTGTATATTAATAACAATAATTATTATTTTTATAATAATTTGTAAGTAATATGTAGAAATACTACCATATTTTAATATTTGCCCTAAATGTTCATAGGGAAACTAACTGCTTTCAAAGGTAATCTTGAGTAGGATTTAGCAAAATACAGGACACACAAATTTACAGTCATTAATGGACAACCATGACATAATATATTATATTCTGATATCTGTACATGTTTAAACGTTTCAATACCAGGCACTTTTACCCCCTTCCTGACCAGGCCAATTTTCAGCTTTCAGCGCTGTCACATTTTGAATTAAAATTGTGCAGTCATGCAACACTGTACCCATATGACATTTTTTATATTTTTTTCACACAAATAGAGTTTTCTTTTGATGGTATTTATTTACCAATGGGTTTTTTAGTTTTTGCTAAATAAAAAGAATAAGAAGTTTGAAAAACAAAACAAAATGTTTTTCTTTGTTTTTTTTGTTATAACATTTTGCAAATAAAATCTTTCTTCATAAATGTAGGCCAAAATGTATAGTGCTACATTTCTTTGGTAAAGATAACCCTAAATCAGTGTATGTTATTTAGTCTGTAGGAAAGTTATAGAGTCCACAAAAAGTCCCGAAAATGCCCAGACAGAACAAATACCCCCAAATGACCCCATTTTTGGAAAGTAGACAGTCCAAGGTATTTAGGAGGCATGGAACATTTTTTGAATTTGTAGTTTCTTGTCTTGTTTTTTTTTTAAATTAATAAATTAAAAAAATATTTTTTTTTACAATCTTTTTTTCTTACATACTGTCACCAGTGCAGTACAGAACAGCATCATCATATAACTAGTGTGGTGGTGATCAAGTATGCTGACTGGTGACAGTATGTTAAAAAAAAAAAAAATTTCTTTCAATTTTTAACATTTTTTTTCTTTTTTATTACAATTTCATTTTCCTTTTTTTTTAAACAATATTTCAATATTTTGTTTTACATACTGTGACCAGAGCAACACAGTGCTATCGTAGTATCACTGTACTACACTGGGGAGGTGATCACTTTTATAAGCAACCATTTTTATGAATTACATCCATTCATCCAGTGTATACTATTGTCATTAGCTGTACCACAGCTGATCGTATGGTACAAATGGGCTGTGATTGGCTCTATCTGTACCATGTGATCACTGTGACCAATCACAGAGATAGATACAATAGTACACAATGAATGGCTATAAATGGAAGCCATTTATTGTGTACAATCGTCATGTGATCTGCTGCGATTGGTCACAGTGATCATATGGTACCACAGTGACCTGGTACACTGATCTGTCATCTGCTGTGTCTGGTGAACACAGTGAGTGAAAGATCACGCCACAGCACAGCCCATGGTACATGCACAAGGTGCGATCCTGGGAGGACGTCTTATGACATCCACCCAGGATAGCAGCGCTCCTGCTCAGTCATCTTATAACTATAGGCTAGGCAGGAGGCAGTTAATACATGTAATATTCATATTATTTTATATGAATTCTTTTTTTATTTTACATGCTTTTTTTTATATTCTCTCCACATCTACATGGGGATCAAGCTATTTATAAGTAGAAGATTTCAACCATCAGGATAAAAAGTGACTATTGTAAGCACCGTTGGCAGTGTTATTGTTTCTCCCCACCTCTTTCTAGAGCTGCACAATTAATCGTTAAAAAATCGTGATCTCGATTCACCTCCCCTGACGATCTCTCCTGCTGAGTTTGACGATTCTTTCATATAAACAAGTGGAGAGATTATCTGCTCACTCAGCTGTCAAAAGAAAACATCCAGGCAGTCTGCCAAGTTTAGAACTTGAAACATTGTATCTATCTTCCTTGTTAGATCAAAGGGATAAACTTCTCTGTGTAAACAAATAACCTGGGCAATCTGCCAAGCTTTAAACAACCTGTAAATGCAGGAAGTTTAACCACTTAAAGTCTAAATCTTTTTCTGACACTTCTTAAGTTAAAATCAATATTTTTTGCTAAAAAAAATTACTTGGAACCCCCAAACATTAGAGTATATATATATATATATATATATATATATATATATATATATATATATATATATATATATATATTTTTTTTTTTTTTTTTTTTAGCAGAGACCCTAGGGTGCAATATTTTATGTCACACTGTATTTGCCCTGCGATCTTTCAAATGCAATTTTTTTGGGAAAAAATACACTTAAATTAAATAAAATAAAATAAAATAAAAAGAAACAGTAAAGCTTAGCGCAATTTTTTTTTGTTTTAATGTGAAAGATGATGTTACTCCGCGAGAATCGTGAGAGAATCGTGATCTATCCTCTAAACAAAAAAATCGTGATTCTCATTTTAGCCAGAATCGTGCAGCTCTACCTCTTTCACTGTCATTTTTTTGAAATGCTTGGCATGTAACGCCACCAGCATTATAATCCGTCCAAATATTGAAATCCTGATATCAGAAAAGGTTACAGTGCTGTTATTATGTGTTATATATTCCTGGAATTGGAGCCTGTTGCTAAAAAGCTGTTTTGAGTACAAGCAGATTAGGACTTAATGTCAGACAATCTATATAACACACTGTGCAGCGCTGAAAAATATGGAAACAATACTATATAAATATATGAATCCAGTAAACACTATATATAACATAAATGTCTAAAGCATAACAACATATAAACACTATAAATAAAGTGCTTGTGCTCCGTGATATTGCACTCAGTCCTCACTAGGGATGAGCTTCGTGTTCGAGTCGAACCCATGTTCGACTCGAACATCGGCTGTTCGATCGTTCGCCGAATTGCGAACGTTATGGGCCGTTCGCGCTAAATTCGTGTGGCGCGTCACGGCCCATAATTCACTGCGGCATCGCAGTGCATTGCTGGCTGATGATTGGCCAAGCATGCACTATGACCCGCATGCTTGGCCAATCACAGCGCCGTCAGTAGAGAGAGCTGTAATTGGCCAAAGCCAGGGTGGCTTTGGCCAATTATGGCTCAGGGGATTTAGTACACACCCCACACTATATAAGGCCGCCTGCACGGCGGCCCTGTGTAGTGTGTGTTCCGGTGTGCTGAGAGATAGAGAGAGAGAGAGACAGTGTCATTTGATTTGAGTTAGATAGATTAGGCAGAACAGTCAGTCAGTTAGCTGCACTTACAGTGTATTGTGTATATATATGCATCCCAGGTGTTGCATATATATATATACACTGTATTCAGTTTAGCTAGATCCGTTCCTGTTATCTTCTATCTAGACTATTTACATTTAATGCAGTGCGTCCTGCTCACAGTGTTCAGCTAGATCCGTTCCTGCTATTTACATTTAGTGCAGTGCGTCCTGCTCACAGTGTTCAGCTAGATCCGTTCCTGTTATCTTCTAGACTATTTACATTTAGTGCAGTGCGTCCTGCTCACAGTGTTCAGCTAGATCCGTTCCTGTTATCTTCTAGACTATTTACATTTAGTGCAGTGCGTCCTGCTCACAGTGTTCAGCTAGATCCGTTCCTGTTAAATTCCTACTGACAGGCAGGCTTGTCTGGTTACAGTATATAAAGCTACCTGAAGAAAATTACAGGTGTTCTATTTGATCCTATTAGTACCACGGTCAGGCAGCTAGACTATTTACATTTAGTACAGTGCGTCCTGCTCACAGTGTTCAGCTAGATCCGTTCCTGTTATCTTCCTACTGACAGGCAGGCTTGTCTGGTTACAGTATATAAAGCTACCTGAAGAAAATTACAGGTGTTCTATTTGATCCTATTAGTACCACGGTCAGGCAGCTAGACTATTTACATTTAGTACAGTGCGTCCTGCTCACAGTGTTCAGCTAGATCCGTTCCTGTTATCTTCCTACTGACAGGCAGGCTTGTCTGGTTACAGTATATAAAGCTACTTGAAGAAAATTACAGGTGTTCTATCCCAGCTTAGTGCAGCTACAGGCCATTAGTATGTCTGGAAGGCCAAGAAGGAGAGGCAGACAGTCACAAGCCAATAAGAGAGGGCAAGCAGGCTCTGTGTCTAGTGCTGGTCGTAATATGGGAAAACAATTTCTCCTTTCCACTGATGCTTTCCAATCCTTGTTCCACAAAAAAACCCAAATTTTCAAAAAACATTTTTCATTGGGACAAAAAAGTGAGGTGAAATCTTCTGAAGAGGAGGAAAGACAGCAAAACAAATGTCACAGGGGTGATAACCCTTCCCTATGTTTTCCAAAAAGCTTAGAAAAGATTTTTTGGCTGGAGCTAAACACGTTAAAAATGTTCAAAATTACAAACAGATTCTACTTAACAACAAACCTACAGTCCCTGTCTTGTTTGCACCGCCTGTATACTGCTGTTCAGAGTATATAGGGCCTGGTGGCCCCACACCTTTCCTTATTTTAATTTGGGTGCGGGGTTCCCCTTAATATCCATACAAGACCCAAAGGGCCTGGTAATGGACTGGGGGGTACCCATGCCGTTTGTCTCACTGATTTTCATCCATATTGCCATGACCCGACATGACATTAAACCCGCAAGCAGTTTTAAATGAGATTTTTTCCTTTAAAAATGACATTTGGTGCAGGGACTGTTCTAAACATGGGAAACACGCGTCACTTTACAGGCATACTATAGACACCCCCCAGGTACGATATTTAAAGGAATATTTCACTTTTTTTTTTTTTACTTTAAGCATCATTAAAATCACTGCTCCCGAAAAAACGGCCGTTTTTAAAAGTTTTTTTTGCATTGATACATGTCCCCTGGGGTAGGACCCGGGTCCCCAAACCCTTTTTAGGACAATACCATGCAAATTAGCCTTTAAAATGAGCACTTTTGATTTCGAACGTTCGAGTCCCATAGACGTCAATGGGGTTCTAACGTTCGTGCGAACTTTCGGTCCGTTCGCGGGTTCTGGTGCGAACCGAACCGGGGGGTGTTCGGCTCATCCCTAGTCCTCACTAAACAACAACAGCCTTTATATATGAAAATAAAGTGCTTGTGCTCCGTGACTTTCAATTAATCCTTGATGAGTGTTTAAACTAAACAGCAAAAGTCCATATTAACATCAACCATGTGAAATTGTGTCTCCCACCAGGTGTACCCTCACCTTAGGGGCTTAAAAAATAAGCCTGTAATTGATAGCAATAGCCTGAAGAGATCCTCCTTTGCCTCCTTTATCCTATGCAGGTTTATGGGACACTTGTATGGAACACAGGCCACCTGCTACTTCCGATAATAACCCAGCTCAGAGGTCACTATTTTCTCCTGGTATGTTCAGAGACTCTCCTCATATACATCACATGTGGGAAATGATAGAGGCATGCAATAGCGTGATAACATTTAAAACATTTTAATTGCAAACAGAACTCCACATATATACAACTCACATTTCAAATAAATAAAAAACGCCTTTTAAAGTGCTATAGTGCTGAGGGGTGATAGAGTCACCTGTGGTTTGGTTCTCCAGCCCCGGTTTACACGGCGCTCCCCCTGTCCTATGCCAGCTCTGCAAAACTTCCTGGTACCTCTCTTGTCAGCCGATCAAGCTCCTCCTACCGGTTTCGTCTGGGTTATTATCAGAAGTAGCAGGTAGCCTGTGTTCCATACAAGTGTCCCATAAACCTGCATAGGATAAAGGAGGCAAAGGAGGATCTTTGCAGGCTATTGCTATCAATTACAGGCTTATTTTTTAAAGGGATTGTAAAGCTTCATTGTTTTTAAAAAAAAATAATAACAAACATGTCATACTTACCTCCACTGTGCAGTTCGTTTTGCACAGAGTGGCCCCGAACATCCTCTTCTGAGGTCCCTCAGTGGTGCTCCTGGCTCCTCCCCGCATCGAGTGTCCACGTTGGAGAAGCTCTTTCCTATGGTGGACACCCATGCAGGCGCTCTCCCGAGTCCTGCATCTGTGTCCATTCACAGAATGCAGGACTCGGCCCCGCCCCTGTTGCCGCGTCATTGGATTTGATTGACAGCAGTGGGAGCCAATGGATGCGCTGCTATCAAGCTATCCAATCGGGACACGGGACACCAGCTAGAGCTGGTCTGCTCGTTCCTGCCTGGCGAAGGATCGGGGTCAGGTAAGTAAAACTGGGGCTCAGGGGGGGGGGGGGGCCTGCAGCACCATGAGGGTTTACAACCCCTTTAAGCCCCTAAGGTGAGGGTACACCCGGTGGGGGTTGTGTGTGCACAACGCATGAAGACACAATTATCATATGGTTGATGTTAATATGGACTTTTGCTGTTTAGTTTAAACACTCATCAAGGATTAATTGAAAGTCATGGAGCACATGCACTTTTTTTTCATATATATGGACTGCTGTTGTTTAGTTTAATAACCTCATTGAGGACTGAGTGCAAAATCACGAAGCACAAGCACTTTATTTATAGTGTTTATATGTTGTTATGCTTTAGACATTTATGTTATATATAGTGTTTACTGGATTCATATATTTATATAGTATTGTTTCCATATTTATCAGCGCTGCACAGTGTTTTATATAGATTGCATTATCACCATCTAGGGAAGTGTGGGAATTGCAGGCAGCTTATTAGAGTTATATCTCCTGTGTTTATTTTAGGTTAATTTAGGCTTAGCGTGGCAGCTCACAAGGTTTTTACCCATTCATGTCAGACAAGCAGATGCTGTTGCTGCTGCATGTGGTCATGAAGTGGTTAAGCTTGTGCTTGCTGAGTTGCACTCCTCTCCTTTGCTCATGTGAGCATTCCAGCTACCTACTTTACTTTCTAAATAAAAGGATCACTTTATCTCATGTACTGGAATCTACACATGCTTTTGAAAGTAAAGTATTTCCTGTCGGGCTAATTCCTTAAATCTTTGGTTGTGTATAAAATTGAAAACATGCTGTCATATGGGTAATGGTGAAAGATTTGCCATGGGTCTGTATTTATAAAGGTTCCGATGTATAGAACTATCCAAGATTTAAAGGGTAACTCCACTTTCAAGGGAAAGAAAAGAGTAAATTTAAAAAAAATAATATAGCATATATAATTACTATGCTAGCCATATTGTAATTAAATGTTATCAAAAATTACCTTTCCTTCTCAATCTGCAGTGCTGTCATTTTCTGTAAAATGCAATGCAACAAGGCAACTTGAAGGCAATCTGTACACAGATGTTCACTGATTTTCCCAAAAGTCAGATTTTTTTGGGCATCCTCTGCTACAAAAATATAATTTTTTGGTGTGATACTCCCAAAGGGAAATCACGTCCAAAGGGATGCAGGCCCTGACACTTTTCTCATTAGAATCCTGCAAGTTCAGCAGCTGAATGATAATTATAAAATCACTCCCATTCACATTAGTTATGCACATGGACAGAGACAAACAAATATTTCTTCAGGATAACAAAAGGCAGGAATTTTCAAAAAAGTTTGTTAAACTCCCTGCAATGTACATTGATCACCCTGAGGGGAATGTTTTTTTCTCAACAAAAGTGGAGTTACTCTTAACTATGATTTATCATAGAGTATATTCACTAATTTAATTCAGCTGCTTTTTAAGCAATGTTTGCTGTCTATTAGCACAAATGTATTGTTGTTATTTTATCAGCATAGATTGTAAAATGCCCATTTCTCTTATGTTCAACATATTTTTAAAGTGACAAAAAGATTACTTGAAAATAGTTGCCATTATATCACGTGATTTCGCAAAGGTTATTGTAACCGTATTGGTGCACTTTCTATAAAAACAATTGATTAATGTCCGTGAAACTTTATTTGCACAACATTCAAATTTTCAGGACAAGCTTGCAGGGTATACCCCATTTTTCAAGTTTCCAAGCAGTATTCATGTTTGAATGTTACTGCAAATAAAAAAAGTATCATGGACATTACTTGGTTTATCTCCTAAGTTAAAGCAAATCTGAAGTGGCAAATTTCAGAAATCATGTGATGCCATATACTTATAAAGTGCATATTGCTATAGTTTCTTTGCAGGGCAGAAGAGCAAGCAAACTCATTGATGGCAACGAACAAGGCAGCGGACTCAGAGAACGTCCAACGAAAGGAGTTTTGTCACTGGCCATGCAAATGCTCCAATAAACGTGTATGCCCCATGGGAACAAGCCTGGTAAAGGATGGTTGTGGATGCTGTAAGATCTGTGCTAAACAACTGGGGGAAAGTTGCAATGAAGCAGAGGTGTGTGATCACCACAGAGGTCTGTACTGTGACTTCTCAGCTGATGCTCCAAAGTTTGAAGTTGGGATTTGCAAATGTAAGTTTGCTTTCTTATTGTTGGCTGTATTGGGGGATTTGTTAATGTTTTTCTTTTATCATTTGATGAATTGCAAATCTAAAGTATTATTGATCAGTGACCGCCATGCATTTTGAATTTTACTCATGCATTTGATTTACAGCTTTATGTTGTTAAACAATGTAGGAACAATAAAAAAATACACAAAGAAATATGAGGTGTGCCCAGAAAGTAAAGAGAATGATGTAAAAATTATTTTATTGAAAAATTTTACAATTGAACATTGGGGGTTATTTACGAAAGGAAAATCCACTTTGCACTGCAAGTGCACTTAGAAGTAAAGTCGCTGTAGATCCGAGGGGGACATGCAAGGAAAATAAAAAACAGCATTTTAGCTTGCACATGATTGGATGATAAAATCAGCAGAGCTTCCACTCATTTCAGATCAACCCCTTAGATTTAGAGCGACTGCACTTCCAAGTGCACTTGCAGTGCAAAGTGGATTTGCCTTTCGTAAATAACCCCCATTGTCTCCTTTAAAGTATGCGCCTTGTGAATGTAACAATGCTCCCAGCGATTTTTCCATTCTTCATAGCATCCCTGGAAGTCTTCAAGTGGGATGGCATTCAGGGCCCGCGTAATGGCTCTTTGGACGTTATCCACACTACCAAAATGGTGTCCTTTCTCATGTTCAAATCCTGAGTCACGATTTCACAAACAATTGACTTGGTACAGTAGTTCCCATTTCCTCTGCAATCATTCTGATAGTGAGCTGTCAGTCAGAGTTGAGAACAGATCTCTCTGCATCAACATTCTGTTCCCTTTTTGAACTACGACTCGCTATCAGAATGATTGCAGAGGAAACTGGAATTATGAAGACAATTGTTAATGAAATTGTGACTCAGGATTTGAACATGAGCAAGGACCCCATTTTGGTAGTGTGGAGCTTTTCATCGTATATTCCGACTGTGTGTATGCCCCATCTGACTTTTTCTGTCGAAAATTCAGATGGACTTAGATAGAGAACATGTTCTATATTTTTCCGACGGGAACAAGTTACTATCGGAAAAAACGCTCGTCATTATGCTGTTCCGATGCACCAAAAACGGCGCATGCTCTGAAACAAGTACGAGACGGAAGCGCTCGATCTGGTAAAACTAGCGTTCATAATGGAGATAGCACATTCCTCACGCTGCAAAATTCGGTGATCTTTAATGCAGCGCATTCTTTTGTATTTTATAATGCTAAAAGAATGAAGTTGTTTTGCTGCTGATATTCACACAGAGTTCTCACAAACTTATTTCTTTAATATTTCTTGTGATCTCATGAATAATCTTTTATTTTTTTAAAGCCAGATCTCCATAATAATGTTTAGAATTATTTTTTATAGTCACGAGTCTGAAAAGCGCGAATCGTCTCTCACCAAACTTCTACTAACACGAGATAATCACAAGATTAGCAGAAGGAGCCCAAATGGTGGAGCAGTGGCTATTGAACTTCCTTTTTATAGTGCCGTCGTATGTGTTGTACGTCATCGCGTTCTTGACGGTCGGAATTTGGTATGACCGTGTGTATGCAAGACAGCTTGAGTGGAATTCCGTCGGGAAAACCGGTCGTGTGTACAGGGCATTAGGGATGCAATGGAGAATTGAAAAATCGCTGGGAGCGTTGTGTACACTCACAAGGTACATACTTTGAAGGAGATATTGTTCAATTGTAAGATTTTTCCAAACTAGAGTTACTAACGCAGCTAAATTTCAGATAGTCCTTTTATTTACCTGAGTAGCAGTGCAGTTCTAAACATTCATATTTGTGGGGCCTAATTCTGCAAACAGATTAGGTTCTAAAGTCTCACCAATATTATGTGGTTTGGGACTGGACCAAGGAGATTGTGTACATCACATGCATCACTCACACACCTAGAGCTCAGGGCTTTCAAATAGATCGGCACAGAGATTTTTGCAGAGCCGTATTGCGATGATCTTAGCGTTATAATCATAAAAAGGTAATCAATTTGTATATACAGTGTATCACATTTTACACAGTAATTTTTATGTGAATAACATTTTTTCAGCATCTGACTTTTGCATATTTAGTACTTGTGGTAATTTCTCTAAAACCATCATGCAAAATTACTAATTATGCTAAATTACTTAGTCTAGACTTTTGAGACCTGACACAGTACTAACATCCCTTTGGCCCAGCCCCATACATGAGAAGCTGAACCCCATTAAATTGTATGGAGCCAGGATATGGATCAAAGCCAATTTGTCTCCCAAAGAAGTCTATGTACCCCTCTTAAACATATGCAAACATTAGGATGAAGAAGCTGTCTCAAAGGATGTAAACATTGAGACAGACCTCCACAGCTAAAACTCAGTGGAGTGGGGTCAAAAAGGTAACAGAACATTGAAAGTTTCCTTACCCTTTAAAGCTCTAAATGTACCACAAGACCTGAGTTTTTTTTTTTGTTAAAACATGTTTAGCATGACATAATCAAGAGGAGAATCAGTCATACACTGTATGTGCATGTAAAAGGCATGGGGACACCTTATCATTTTTTTGGTAAAGGTATGTTTATTGATTACGAGTAGTACACAGGACAATAACAAGGTGCATCATATCCGTTAGATACAGGGTAGAAAGATGGTAGGTGGTGTCTTTGGAAAATGTATCTAGGCATTCTGCTTCAGGGGTTGTGGCTAGACAGGTACATCTCTGCACATATGGTGGTCTTGCCCCAAAGTTTGTCGCTTTTGGATGAGGGTACATTTCTTTATATTTTCAGTCACGATGGCCAATATTATTACAGATGCAAGCATCACCCTGCTGAACAAACTAGTCGAAAATCTCCCGAGACACACACAGACCTTAATATACTTTATGTTCCTAGTGGCCAAAATCGCATTTGCGACTGCATGGAAAAGTCCAGTTATAGATATAGCTTTAATGAAACATAAGCTCAGGTGGATCATGTTAAATGAAAAAATTGTGAGTGTCATATGGTCCCCCTGGCTTGCCTATTTGCAGGTCCCAGATATATGGAGCTGACTCCGTCAAAAGATCCTCGGACATACTCACCTTCACTTTCTATTTTCCTTATTTTTCTCTTCTTTTCTTTCCTCTCCAGTCCTGTTTCTGTTCCCTCCCTTTCTCCTTTCCCCTTCCTTACATATGTTACTTACACAATTAGTCATTCTCCAATGAATGACTAAGATGCTGTCTGACAATGGGAAGCGCTTCTAAAATCTTATAACACAAGTTAAATGCTATACCATTTTTCAGATCACTTCATAGAGGTTATGTATTATTATCTCATTAGTCATGTTCCCTCTATGTTCTTTTTTGTGTATCTACTTTGTTGTATGTACAGAGCTATGTGAGGATTGTTTGCTCTCTATTGTTCCTCCTTTTTCTTCAGAAAACATTTAATAAAAACAATTGAAACAGAAAGATGGCAAGTGAACATCTGCCAAACATAATATGTTGCTGACCAGTAATACTACGGTACATAGATACATGCCTATTTACATGGCTTAACATGATGCCCCTTTTCTGAAAAAAACATGACCTATGAAAGATTCAAACTTATAATGCCCCGTACACACGGTCGGACTTTGTTCGGACATTCCGACAACAAAATCCTAGGATTTTTTCAGACGGATGTTGGCTCAAACTTGTCTTGCATACACACGCACACAAAGTTGTCGGAAAATCCGATCGTTCTAAACGCGGTGACGTAAAACACGTACATCGGGACTATAAACGGGGCAGTGGCCAATAGCTTTCATCTCTTTATTTATTCTGAGCATGCGTGGTGCTTTGTCCGTCGGATTTGTGTACACACGATCGGAATTTCCGACAACGGATTTTGTTGTCGGAAAATTTTATATCCTGCTCTCAAACTTTGTGTGTCGGAAAATCCGATGGAAAATGTGTGATGGAGCCTACACACGGTCGGAATTTCCGACAACAAGGTCCTATCACACATTTTCCGTCGGAAAATCCGACCGTGTGTACGGGGCATAACAAAGAAATGAGTATTAAGTAGCACACAGTATACATATACCTGATATTTTCTGTCCTTGAACTTACAGATTTGTATGCTGTTGGATGTGAACTCAACGGTGTGCTTTATCAGAATGGACAATCATTTCAGCCAAGTCCCTTTTACACCTGTCTTTGTATAGGTGACACAATTGGATGCTCTCCACTGCCTAATTCTAAACAAGATGGAAGCCAATGCACAGAGTCTACAGACATCACAAAAAAAAAGGCTGACTTATCGAACTGTGCTCTAGAGAAGAACGCAGCTATGACAGAAAACAAACTTATACCAGGTATACAGAATTACCTAGCTTTCTTTGTTCACTGTAAGGCCTCTTTATACAGGTCAACCAAACCTGTTGATTTAAAATAAATTTTGTTTTAGTCCACAATAATATTTTATCATAGTTTGCAGCACTGACAAATGTCTATGTAAGTTTGTTTAGTGATATTGAGCCAGACATTTGCAGCATGTAAGAAACATACATAAAGGTTGTTTGGTTACCCAGTGATTAATAGTTTGTCTTTTTTTGTGGGTTTTAGGGTGGACACTTTTTGTGTGTAGACATTAAATAGACAATAAATTTCACAGCATGTAAGGTATTTACATAGCATCTGGGATCAATAGTGGAAATGTCAACTTTGAGTTGTTCAAAGGAAACAAACAATGAAGGATATTTGTAGGCATATCTTGTGAAAATTCTAGTTGTCTGACTGTCTGTGGCTTCCAATACATAATACAAGCATTTTACAAGTGAAGTCAACACCTTATTTTTGTAGAGTTCCAGAGTCTGTGACTCAAAAAGTATTGAGGCCTTAAAGTGTAAGTAAACCCCCCTATCGTTTTCAGCCAAGGAAGCTGCCATCTTTGCCTCTGTTTAATCTACAAATGCCATGATGCTGCACATGTGATCAGCTATGACACCAGCCATTGGATGGTT
Organism: Aquarana catesbeiana; assembly: GCF_042186555.1. Lineage (NCBI taxonomy): Eukaryota > Metazoa > Chordata > Amphibia > Anura > Ranidae > Aquarana > Aquarana catesbeiana. The sequence goes on from NC_133327.1 coordinate 373,858,930, forward strand.
TGACAGTTTGGTTGAGAGCACAACCAATGGGGGTGTTAACATTTCTGGTACGTGCCGGAAATGAAACAGTTTTATGGATGTGCTGACTTCCACTGTAGGCTGGCTATAGATTTCCCCGCATCCAATTTGCAAGTCAGGAGACTGTGACAGGCTCTCTATGTAGCCAGTTCACACATCTCCAGAGTGGATCTGTTGCAATTTGCACAACGGTCCTGTGCGTCGTCTGATCCATTTCAGGTCCGAATTCAGGCAGAAATGCGGGCTGAAATTGGATCTGAACCGGTGAATGGAGAGGCACCGGACCCCCTGCTGTGAGCCGCTCCGTGCGGCAGTGTGAATCCAGCCTTAAAACCTTATAATTGTATTACATGTTCCAGTAAATGTAGGGATCATTATTTTAAGGCATTTTGTCTTTTAATTGTCAGCACTTTACCTTATCAGAATTCATTGTGTATTCTGTGCATAGGAAGCAAAAAATAATTTTCTGAGTGAATACGCTGATAAAGATTGACTATATCCGCTTTTAGCATTTGTGATCCAATTATATGAGATGTATTTTGTGTATGATGTCTAGATCATTGACCTTAATCAGTAGCTGTCACTTTGTAATGTAAATGGTAATAGTTTTAGCTGTGTGTTTTCATCTATACTATGGCTCACAGATGCTTGTTATATTTGAAGATGACTCACAGGCTGTTCCGAATCTGTTTTGTCGGATCACTTGCATTAAGTGCAGAAATCTCACTGCAGGTTTTTTTCAAACCAATAATTTAGCACATTGTGTGTCAGTGCCAAATTATTGTCATTCATATAATAATGGCATTGCTTTGTTCTAAACAATACTTTCACTAGTATTGGTGGAATTTTTGTTGTAATTATCATCAGCAAAACAATGATGGATCGCTAAGGGGATTTATGTATGAACAGTGAGCTAACAAAAACATTTCTTGACGCCTATAGTAATTAAACAGCTTGCAACTGCACTCTAATACAAAATTGAAAGGGCTAATTTTAATCTGCTTTGGACTTGGAAAAGCGATCCAGTGGATCAGGCAATACTGCTACCTCCTACATGCCTGTTTTTTTTTTTTGTTTGTATACTTGAACAGTTTTTTTGATTGGGAGTACTATACTGTGAGCCTAGAATTTGGCTCGAGGTTGCGGCTCAGCCTCATTCACTTGGCGGCGTTACAGCTAGCACAGATATATAATTTTTGCAGCTGCAGTAGTGAAGCAAAGCATCATACAACTTCATCGGGTCACGGTAAAACTGTGCCTCAACCGCCCTTGACCGCAAGTGAAAACCAGCCTAAAATGATATATTCTGATTGGTTATTAGAACATATTTCCTGTGGGCGGAGAGTTAATATTTCAAACAATCTGCTGTTTTATAGGTTACTGTTAACAATACGTCTTTTATTCTGGGTATATTTTGTCGTTTATGAATTTAGACATCGTTTAGAAGATACACACATTTATAGACAGTAAATTATCAAACAAATTCTGTGGGTGTTAAAGTATAATTAAAGACAACATTTGTTTTTTGTTTTGGATAGAGTGGAGAGAGATTAGAACACCTGCCAGATTTTTATTGCTGTCTGTGCCCCCCCCCCAGTGAGGGAGAGTCCCCCTCTCTATTTGTCCTGCTTACCATTATCATTGAAAGTGAAAGTAAAAGAAAATCCCACATTTTGGGTTGTCCCCAGAAAAGTAATAAAGGGTAACTTTTTCAATGAGGACACTAGTTCTGGTGACCTGGGGATCACCAAGGAATTTCCTTAGTTTGCAGGGATTTCCTCTCACTTCCTGTCTGGCTATGGGACAGGAAGTGAAGGGAAATCTCTGCAATGGGACACAGAAGGCAAAAAAAAAAAAAAAAATTCTGACAGGGGTAATAACCCTCCCTTAATCCATCCAAAATGAAAAAAAATGTTTTGCCTATAGTTCCACTTTAAGCATGGTACTTCATTCTAAATTAAAAAACCTTGCGAGCTACCACTCCTGAAAATACTCCTATTTGGACAGCTGCTAGCATTGATCACGTCCCATAAGATTGTGCCTAAACAGTGTATATAAATAAATATATGTAGCAATAACTCACGGTGGAGCTGCTGATTTTTTATCGGGCCTGTTCTCTGATCTCTTCACCCCTCTTAACTTGTTCAATCCCCTTGACACAGCTGTAGTGCAGTGTTGTAGTGACACTAATACCAATTATAGCTCTCAATATATACACATATATAGATATGTACCTCTACCTCTACCATGACTCCACCTGCAGGAGAAAAACAACACTGCACACAAACTTCTGTAATAACCAAAATAATTTCTCTTTTTACTTAAATGATAGGTATATATAAAAGTTATTACAGTGACTACACTATCACACCTACGTAGTGTAACAGTGCAGTAAATATTTACAATAGTCTTTGTACACAACACAGATATACATAGATTTATCCACACACACAGAACCTTCCTGAAAAATCCCCTGATTGGTGCGTCTCCAGGTAGGACCAGTGTTCAAAGCGAAATCGTATAAGCTCTGGACACCTTCCCACCTCCAGCACACTGTAGCAAGTGCAAAGGCACAGGAATGAGAATATACCACACTATAGATATCAGGGAGCTCCCCCTGCTTTAAACAGTAAAGTCACTATCCCTTTATGAATATTTGCAGGGCCCTGCAATAGGAGAGATAGTCCTGACGTCTTCAATCTTCGCTAGCTATCAATCAGTATTTGTAATCCACAAAAGAGTTCTTCTGGAGTGTTGCGCAGTGCAAGGTGATACATAAAGGTAGTTATAATCAGGCAAATTGATTGAGTGTTCTTACTTGAAGGAGACAGACATCTATTATCAGTCCCTGGATATTGAAGTCTGTGTAAATGTAATGCTTCCCAACTAAATTGTTCCGTGGGACTATCAGTCTCAGCAACACTCTGTAACAGCTATAACTGTGTGTAATGTTGAACAAACTTCTGGGTGTTAGCCCTCTCACCGCACCGGACCCAGACAGATGGATGTCTACGTTTCAACAGTTCTCAGTCCATATGGAGCCACCACCACGCTGTCACGCCGCTCCGTTCACTAACGACCAGGAGTCCTCAGTTATCTCCTCCACGGGTCTCCGGAACGATCACTTCTGCTGCTCCAGCACACTGTGATCAATAGCAGGATCCTTGTTGCTGCTCTGCTCCTTCGCAAAGTAAGCCGCAACCCTGTGGGACACACACACCCACAGAGTTCTGCTGGCAGGCCACACGTCCTAGGAACAAGAGACCTAAGATGGACGCTCTCAGCCCTTTTATATCCTCCCCACAATGCAGTTCGGTTCTCCTCTCGTCCATGGGCATTGTGGGTAGGTCATAGTTAATGTCCAGAAGTAAACAATCAATCACTTCCATGTCACTTCTCAAAATGATGAAAATAAAGTATTGTACCCTTATAATTAGCCACTAGATGGCACTATATCAACTTATTACCTTAACAACAACACATACGACTAGAAACAAAAGTTTTCAGCACTATATATATATATATATATATATATATATATATATATATATATATATAAAAGATGCTGTGCTATCTTAATAATGTAAACAATACATATGTAATAATGAGTATATAAAGTGACAATAGTGAAATAAAGTGCTATAGTGCCTAAAGAAAATACACTAATAATAAATCTCGTGAATCAAAACAACATGATTAGATTATAAAGTCCATTTCAAACATAATAAAATCATATCATGATAATCCAAACATGAAATGAATAAATAAAGTGACAAATGGTGACGTAAAGTGAATCCCCCAGAGGAAGATACGTCATAGCCCTGTATCAACACGCGATGGGGAGGGGACAGGATGGTGCAGGAGACAGCTGGTCTGTCTCAAGGCGGAGGGACATCTGATCTCAGCGTTTTTCTGCTTTCTGTAGAGTGGTTGTCAGGGACTCGCTGGCCATAGCAGAGCAGATGTGCAGAGACAGAGGCCATTGTGCATGCCTGGGCACAATTCGAATGATGTCCCTCCTGACAGGCAGGTCCGCGGGCTCAGGCGAACGCCTATGCACATGCGCAAATGTGTGCACCGAGTGCACGCGCCCCCATTAGCATTGGTGCCCATTTGTAGTATATAAGGTTGGCAGATGTACTAGGGCCTTTGCTGTCTAATCTGCAGTTTCCCCCTGTATCCTGTTTCCAGTGCCTATCCTGGATCTGATTGTTACCTGGCTTCCTGACTACTCTGATTCTCTCCATTCCCGACCTTGGCTTGCTTGACCCATCTTCAGTCTTACCTCCGGATTTCTCTGTTGCCAAACCTCTGCCTGAACGTGACCATTCTTAAGTGTTATCTCTGATGTACCTTGATTCCTCTGTATCTGACCCGGCTTGTCTCACTCTGCACCTTGCTTCAGCCTCCATGTACCTGCATCCGCAGCAACCCTGCATCCACAAGTGCCTGCACCCAAAACCACCAACCGCAGCTCTACTACTGCTGCTGGCTGCTACCAGTGTCCTGCTACGGAGAACATCACATGGCACTCCTACCCCACCATGCTCTCGCAGCCGCTGTTGCAAACTCAGTGGCCCTTGAACCGGAGTTGTATGAGAGGCTTTCCTCTGCTAGTCAGGCTCTACCTTAAGGTATGTTACAGTATCAGACAGCCATGACAGAGCCTGCAAAAGGATCCTCTCCAATGGAGGACATTTGCCAACACCTCGAAGCCCTTACACAGACCGTCAAATCCTTACAAGAGGGTTATACTCAGCTGGACAAATGGGTACAATCCCTTGCTACTCCACCCGGCTCTCTCACCAGTCCGGCTCCAGCACAGGTGGGTCCTCCACCTACAGTGATGATGCTACCACCAGAACTGCGGGTTCCCACACTCGAGCGATTCTCCGGGGATCGGAGCAAGTTCCGGGCCTTCTGTACTGCCTGCCAACTATACTTCGCTCTCCAACCCCAAACCTTTTCTCTGGAGGCCACAAAGGTTGGGTTCATCATTGCTCTCATGCAGGGGTGCCTCAGTCATGGGCCCACCAGGTACTGAAGAAAGAGGATCCACAAGTGCAGGAAATGTCATCCTGTTTCAACGCAATGGCACAGCTATATGATGACCCCAATGTACTGTTACGGCCGAAACAGTTCTCCATGCCCTGCAGCAGGGTCGGTGAGCAGCCGAGGATTATTCCAGATTTCAGATGTTGGAATGGGGACACCCAATGGAATGACGCAGCCCTGCAAAACCAATTCCGTTTGGGCCTTTCTGAGAACCTCAAGGACGAGCTCGCCTGGGTCGGGGTACCTAATACCCTGGAGGCCTTGATTACCTTGACAATCCAAATCGACCAGCGGCTCCATGAGCGCTAAGCCCAGAGATTCATCCCATCCAACCGGCCTGTCTGGATGACACCAAGGGCCCCACTTCTGGCTCATCATGCCCAGTCCGACCCAGCCATGATGCTTACAAGTTCTGCCAGCTCGGCCCCTAATGAGTCTGAACCCATGCAAATTGGATTACTACGCCCGACATTATCTCCTGAAGAGCATCTGCGGTGCAGACAGAGGGACCTATGCCTATACTGCGGGGAAGCCGGCCATTAAATACGTGCCTGCCCAGCGAAACGACGTAAGTGCTCCCCCATACCTAACTCCAGCTCATCTGTCTTCCTTGTCAACACATGCAACTCATCTCATGCTTCTCCTCTCTTTTCACCGTCCGAACAGAGTAGTATGGGTCTATGCCATTATTGATTCGAGGGCATGCAGCTGCTTTATCGACCTGACCTTTGTTACTCAACAGCTCTTCCCACTACGATCCAAGACGCAGGGTTTTTTTGGTATACTTAGCTGACAGATCCCGTATTAAGTCAGGACCAGTCACCCAGGAGACCTGGCCCCTCTCTGTGACTACACCAGCTTGGCATAAAGAACTCCTAAACCTGGATGCAATCTCATCTCCACTATTTCCCATCATTCTGAGCCTTCCCCGGCTCCAAGCCCATAACCCTCAGATCGATTGGAGCACTGGTGAGATCAAGTTTCAGTCCCATTACTGCCAGGAACACTGCCCCCCTAGGGCCTCCGAGACCGAAACCAGCTTACTATGTATGGGTTCAGACCCGGAGACAAGTCAGCCTGTACCCAAGGCTTATGAGGAATAGGGATGAGCCGAACACCCCCCGGTTCGGTTCGCACCAGAACCCGCGAACGGACCGAAAGTTCGCACGAACGTTAGAACCCCATTGACGTCTATGGGACTCGAACGTTCGAAATCAAAAGTGCTCATTTTAAAGGCTAATTTGCATGGTATTGTCCTAAAAAGGGTTTGGGGACCCGGGTCCTACCCCAGGGGACATGTATCAATGCAAAAAAAACTTTTAAAAACGGCCGTTTTTTCGGGAGCAGTGATTTTAATGATGCTTAAAGTAAAAAAAAAAAAAGTGAAATATTCCTTTAAATATCGTACCTGGGGGGTGTCTATAGTATGCCTGTAAAGTGACGCGTGTTTCCCATGTTTAGAACAGTCCCTGCACCAAATGTCATTTTTAAAGGAAAAAATCTAATTTAAAACTGCTTGCGGGTTTAATGTCATGTCGGGTCATGGCAATATGGATGAAAATCAGTGAGACAAACGGCATGGGTACCCCCCAGTCCATTACCAGGCCCTTTGGGTCTTGTATGGATATTAAGGGGAACCCCGCACCCAAATTAAAATAAGGAAAGGTGTGGGGCCACCAGGCCCTATATACTCTGAACAGCAGTATACAGGCGGTGCAAACAAGACAGGGACTGTAGGTTTGTTGTTAAGTAGAATCTGTTTGTAATTTTGAACATTTTTAACGTGTTTAGCTCCAGCCAAAAAATCTTTTCTAAGCTTTTTGGAAAACATAGGGAAGGGTTATCACCCCTGTGACATTTGTTTTGCTGTCTTTCCTCCTCTTCAGAAGATTTCACCTCACTTTTTTGTCCCAATGAAAAATGTTTTTTGAAAATTTGGGTTTTTTTGTGGAACAAGGATTGGAAAGCATCAGTGGAAAGGAGAAATTGTTTTCCCATATTAACTCTTACAGGAAAGAATTTCCCTTCCTAGGGGTAGATTTCATCTCACTTCCTGTTGTCTCCTTCCGTTTGCAAGTAGGAGTCGTTTGTAAGTTAGATGTTTGAAAGTAGGGTCCTGCCCTATATACTCAGCAGAAATTTGGGCCTTAGGTGTTGCTGTGGCCACAACACTGTAAGCCCTCACAGGGCCCTGCTGTGAAATATTAGATCAAGAATTGTAATTACATGCCCCTGTTGAACAGGAGCTGAAAAATTAGGCCTTAGGCACTGGTGCTGGTGCCACAACACTGCAACCCCTCACAGACACTCTAGTTGGAACGCAGGAACGAGCCCTGCTGCAAAGTATTGCTTCAAAAATTGTAATTACACGCCCCTGTTAGACAGGGGCAGAAAAATTGGGCCTTAGGCACTGGTGCTGGTGCCACAACACTGCAACCCCTCACAGACACTCTAGTTGGAACGCAGGAACGAGCCCTGCTGCAAAGTATTGCATCAAAAATTGTAATTACACGCCCCTGTTAGACAGGGGCAGAAAAATTGGGCCTTAGGCACTGGTGCTGGTGCCACAACACTGCAACCCCTCACAGACACTCTACTTGGAACGCAGGAACGAGCCCTGCTGCAAAGTATTGCATCAAAAATTGTAATTACACGCCCCTGTTAGACAGGGGCAGAAAAATTGGGCCTTAGGCACTGGTGCTGGTGCCACAACACTGCAACCCCTCACAGACACTCTAGTTGGAATGCAGGAACGAGCCCTGCTGCAAAGTATTACATCAAAAATTGTAATTACACGCCCCTGTTAAACAGGGGCTGAAAAATTGTGCCTTAGGCACTGGTGGTGGCGCCCAGAACCAAAAATGTTCTTACAAGCTATCAGCGTGATGATTGAGGAGGAAGAGGATAATTACTCAGGGATAGTCACTCAGCATCAGCATAGGCAGTCTTTGAATGGATCTGAGATTTCAAAAAAAATTATTCGGTTACATCAGCATCAGGTGCTTGGTAGCTGGTGGTGATCCAAGACTCATTCATTTTTATGAAGGTCAGCCGATCGACCGAGTCGGTGGACAGACGCACCCTGTGATCGGTTACCACGCCTCCAGCAGCACTGAATGTGCGTTCCGAAAGAACGCTGGATGCAGGACAGGCCAGTAGCTCAATTGCATACTGTGCAAGCTCTGGCCAGTGATCCATCCTCAAGACCCAGTAACCCAGAGGATTTTCGGTGGGAAAGGTGTCCAAGTCTGATCTTACCCCTAGGTATTCCTGCACCATGTAAAACAGACGCTGGCGATGGTTGCTGGAACCGATCATACCTTGGGGCTGCGGACCAAAAAATTGTCTGAACGCATCGGTCAGACGGCCACCTTCTCCACCGCTTCTTCTTTGACTGACCGAAGCCTCAGCAACACGTTGTCCAGAAACAGGAGTTTGTAACCTCCCAGTCTCTGGGAACGCGTTGCACAGACCTTTCTGCAAGGCCTCCCGAAGATGTTTCATCCTCTGCTCCCTCTGCGATGGCAAGATAAGGTCCGCAACCTTACCCTTGTAACGTGGATCAAGGAGGGTTGCCAGCCATTATTGGTCCTTCTCCTTGATACCACGAATACGAGGATCCTTACGCAGGCTTTGCAGGATCAGGGAGGCCATGCAGCGTAGGTTTGCTGAGGCATTCGGTCCGGAGTCCTCTGGGTCACTAAGAACGACATGGTCCGCAGCCACCTCCTCCCAGCCACGTACAAGTCCATGTGTTTCTTGGGACTGATCCCTTAAAGACTGCTGCTGATGCTGAGTGCCAGGCTCCACCTCCATACTGACACAATCTTCCTCCTCCTCCTCTTCCTCCTCGTCCTCTTCCTGTGTGATCGGCGGGCACGCAGGAACACTGTCTGGATAAAGGGGGCCTTGAGAGCTAAGGAAGTCCTCCTCTTCCTGCCTCTGTTCTGCCTCAAGTGCCCTGTCCATTATTCCACGCAGCGTGTGCTCCAACAGGTGGACAAGGGGGACAGTGTCACTGATGCATGCACTGTCACTGCTCACCATCCTCGTGGCCTCCTCGAATGGTGACAGGACAGTGCATGCATCCCTGATCATGGCCCAAAATAGATCAAATAGAACACCTGTAATTTTCTTCAGGTAGCTTTATATACTGTAACCAGACAAGCCTGCCTGTCAGTAGGAAGATAACAGGAACGGATCTAGCTGAACACTGTGAGCAGGACGCACTGTACTAAATGTAAATAGTCTAGCTGCCTGACCGTGGTACTAATAGGATCAAATAGAACACCTGTAATTTTCTTCAGGTAGCTTTATATACTGTAACCAGACAAGCCTGCCTGTCAGTAGGAAGATAACAGGAACGGATCTAGCTGAACACTGTGAGCAGGACGCACTGTACTAAATGTAAATAGTCTAGCTGCCTGACCGTGGTACTAATAGGATCAAATAGAACACCTGTAATTTTCTTCAGGTAGCTTTATATACTGTAACCAGACAAGCCTGCCTGTCAGTAGGAAGATAACAGGAACGGATCTAGCTGTACACTGTGAGCAGGACGCACTGTACTAAATGTAAATAGTCTAGCTGCCTGACCGTGGTACTAATAGGATCAAATAGAACACCTGTAATTTTCTTCAGGTAGCTTTATATACTGTAACCAGACAAGCCTGCCTGTCAGTAGGAAGATAACAGGAACGGATCTAGCTGAACACTGTGAGCAGGACGCACTGTACTAAATGTAAATAGTCTAGCTGCCTGACCGTGGTACTAATAGGATCAAATAGAACACCTGTAATTTTCTTCAGGTAGCTTTATATACTGTAACCAGACAAGCCTGCCTGTCAGTAGGAAGATAACAGGAACGGATCTAGCTGAACACTGTGAGCAGGACGCACTGTACTAAATGTAAATAGTCTAGCTGCCTGACCGTGGTACTAATAGGATCAAATAGAACACCTGTAATTTTCTTCAAGTAGCTTTATATACTGTAACCAGACAAGCCTGCCTGTCAGTAGGAAGATAACAGGAACGGATCTAGCTGAACACTGTGAGCAGGACGCACTGTACTAAATGTAAATAGTCTAGCTGCCTGACCGTGGTACTAATAGGATCAAATAGAACACCTGTAATTTTCTTCAGGTAGCTTTATATACTGTAACCAGACAAGCCTGCCTGTCAGTAGGAAGATAACAGGAACGGATCTAGCTGTACACTGTGAGCAGGACGCACTGTACTAAATGTAAATAGTCTAGCTGCCTGACCGTGGTACTAATAGGATCAAATAGAACACCTGTAATTTTCTTCAGGTAGCTTTATATACTGTAACCAGACAAGCCTGCCTGTCAGTAGGAAGATAACAGGAACGGATCTAGCTGAACACTGTGAGCAGGACGCACTGTACTAAATGTAAATAGTCTAGCTGCCTGACCGTGGTACTAATAGGATCAAATAGAACACCTGTAATTTTCTTCAGGTAGCTTTATATACTGTAACCAGACAAGCCTGCCTGTCAGTAGGAATTTAACAGGAACGGATCTAGCTGAACACTGTGAGCAGGACGCACTGCACTAAATGTAAATAGTCTAGAAGATAACAGGAACGGATCTAGCTGAACACTGTGAGCAGGACGCACTGCACTAAATGTAAATAGTCTAGATAGAAGATAACAGGAACGGATCTAGCTAAACTGAATACAGTGTATATATATATATATATGCAACACCTGGGATGCATATATATACACAATACACTGTAAGTGCAGCTAACTGACTGACTGTTCTGCCTAATCTATCTAACTCAAATCAAATGACACTGTCTCTCTCTCTCTCTATCTCTCAGCACACCGGAACACACACTACACAGGGCCGCCGTGCAGGCGGCCTTATATAGTGTGGGGTGTGTACTAAATCCCCTGAGCCATAATTGGCCAAAGCCAGCCTGGCTTTGGCCAATTACAGCTCTCTCTACTGACGGCGCTGTGATTGGCCAAGCATGCGGGTCATAGTGCATGCTTGGCCAATCATCAGCCAGCAATGCACTGCGATGCCGCAGTGAATTATGGGCCGTGACGCGCCACACGAATTTAGCGCGAACGGCCCATAACGTTCGCAATTCGGCGAACGATCGAACAGCCGATGTTCGAGTCGAACATGGGTTCGACTCGAACACGAAGCTCATCCCTAATGAGGAATACCAGGATGTTTTCAGTAAACAGGATGCAGACACACTGCCTCCCCATAGACCATATGACTGCCCCATCGAGGTAACTCCCTGGAGCTGAGATTCCCTTCGGGCGCATCTTCCCCCTGTCCGAGAAGGAACAAGGAGCACTAAGGGAGTACGTGGACGAGAATCTCAAGAAGGGATTCATCCGCCCGTCCACATCCCCTGCAGGGGCTGGAATCTTTTTTGTGACCAAGAAGAATCCTTACGGCCATGTGTTGATTACAGGGAACTGAATAAGATCACGGTTAAGAACCGCTACCCTCTTCCCTTGATGCCGAGCTATTTCAAAAACTGAGAACAGCAACCATCTTCACAAAACTGGACCTCACAGGAGCATACAACTTGGTCCGCATCAGAGAAGGGGGTAAGTAGAAGACAGCTTTTGCACCAGGTTTGGTAATTATGAATATTTGGTAATTCCCTTTGGCCTATGCTATTCGCCAGCCACCTTCCAACACTTCATCAATGATGTTTTATGGGACCTTCTATATATCATTGTCATTGTTTATCTGGATGATATCCTAATCTTTTCCTTATCGCTGAACACCCACCAAGGACATGTCAATAGTGTCCTGCTCCGACTTTGTCAACACAGACTCTACGTCAAAATGGAGAAATGTGAGTCTGAGTGCCAGAGCATTCAGTTTTTGGGGTTGATGATCTCTCCAGCTGGAATCAAAATGGACCCCCAAAAAGTTTCTGCCATCCTGGATTGGCTGGCACCCACTAACAAGAAGGGGGTGCAGCGATTCATAGGATTTGCTAACTTCTACAGGAGGTTCATAAAGGGGTTTTCAGCTATTATAACCCCTGTCACCCAGTTAACCAAGTCGCACCTGCGATTCGACTGGAGCACAGAAGCCCATGAAGCGTTCCAAACCTTAAAGAAATTGTTCACTTCTGCCCCGATTCTAAGCCACCCTAACCCAGCACTACCCTACATCTTGGAGGTAGACACCTCAGAGTCAGCAATAGGAGCAGTGGTGTCACAACGCCAGGGATTAAAGGACCTGATGCACCCCATAGCCTTCTTCTCCCGCCGACTCTCCCCAGTAGAGAGAAATTATGATGTGGGTGACTGAGAATTACTCGCCATTAAGGCGGCATTAGAAGAATCGAGGGCACAGCACACCCCATACTGATCTACACAGATCACAAAAACCTAGAATACCTATGATCTGCCTGATGGCTGAGGTGCTGTTTTTCACAAGATTTACCTTTATATATCACTTACAGACCCGGATCCAAGAACCTTAAACCAGACACATTGTCAAGGATGTACGACGACCCAAGGGAAACGGCCGTACCAGATACCATTTTACCCACAGGTAACTTTCTGCTATTACAACCTGATCTACTGTCACAGGGTAAACAGGCCTCCACTAATATCAGTAGTCCCCCCGGGGTAACCTTGGTAGCCAGAGATGGGTTACAATGGTGGGAGAGTTAAATTTTCAAACCAGACCAGGCCGGGTACAAGTGCTAAAGCTTCTTCACGATCACCCATTGGCAGGCCATTTCGGCATCACAAAAACAATAGACTTGATACTTCGTACCTTTTGATGGCCAGACTTAGAGGGGTTCTGCAAGAGTTATGTGAATTGCTGCCCCATCTGTATCCGAAGCAAGCCTGCAAGAAGCCGAGCCTGGGGGTTACTGAAACCACTACCTGTTCCAGATAGACCATGGAAAATGATTGCAATGAACTTTATCATAGAGCTCCCACCATCAGAGGAATGCACGGAAATCTTTGTGGTAGTAGATAGACTATCAAAGATGGCCCACTTCCTACCATTGAAGAATACCCCATCTGCCATGGAGATGGCCAGAGTCTTTATTAAGGAGATTGTGAGATTGCATGGGGTTCCAGTGAACATTGTATCTGACCGGGGGGTGCAGTTCACCTCACGGTTTTGGTGAGCATTATGTGAGGTTCTGTCAGAAACCATGAAATCAGACCAAGACAGAAGTACAGTTAAATAATAATAATAAAAGTAAAAATAACAAACATAGTCAAAACATAGCCAAAGTTCAGTAACCGGAACAGATAGTCAGCCAAGCTAGAAGTCAGTGATCAAAGCAGTGGAATAGCAAGCAGGATCCGGAGCCAGGAGGGATGTCAGCAAAGCCAGTCTTTAAACAGGAACACAGGAGATGCTTCTTGTGATGTTGACGAAGGCGAAGCTGAGCCGACAGCTGAGTGGCCAGCTCAGAGAAGTAAGGGCTGAGCCCAGCCCTGACAGGCCCTGAAGATTGAGCTATCCTTATCCTCTGCATTATCCTCTGCATACCACCCTCAAACTAATGGACAGACAGAGAGAGCAAATCAGACCCTGGAGCAGTACATCCGGTGTTTTACATCGTTTGTACAAAACAATTGGGTGTCATTGTTGCCCCTGGCCGAGTTTGCATACAATAATGCTAGCCATTCTGCCACAGTACAGTCCCCATTTTTTGCAAACTATGGTTTCCACGTATCTTTTCTACCTGATTTTGTTTCTGAGTCCTCAGTCCCAGCAGTACAGAATACAATGGAGTTCCTCAGCTACAACAACAAGATCCTACAGGAAGCAGTGACAAAGGCACAGATGGCATTCAACAAAAAGAGGAGAGGGGAGCTGAATCTTCAAACACGAGATCGAGTATGGCTATCCACAGCAAACCTCAGGCTGGCATGCTCATCAAAGAAGCTGGCGCCCAAGTTCATAGGTCTTTTTCTGGTAAAACGAAGATTGAACGAGGTATTGTATGAACTGTCCTTGCCGGAATCACTTAGAATCCACCCAGTATTCCACTTATCACTGTTGAAGAGATACAGGGCCCCTCCCCTGACAGAGGGTTGGGCCCACCCGAACCAGTGTTAATCAATGGTGATGAGGAATATGAGGTGGAGGCCATTCTGAACTGCAGGGGAAGGAGAGACCAGCTGCAATATCTAAAAAATGGAGGGGTTATGGTCCAGAGGACAACTCCTGGGAACCCGAGGGGAATATCCATGCAAAAGAGTTGATACAGGATTTTCTCCATAGGCACCTGCAGAGGGAGGGCCGAGTGGGCATCCGGAGGCTGCCCATAAGCGGGGGGGGGGGCAATGTCAGGGACGCGCTGGCCATAGAAGAGCAGATGTGTAGCGATAGAGATCATTGCACATGCGTGAGCACAATTCCAATGACGTCCCTCCTGACAGGCAGGTCTGTGGGCTCAGGCGAATGCCTATGCGCACACGTGTGCGTGACCCTATTAGCATTGGCGCCCATTTGTAGTATATAAGGATGGCAGATGTACTAGGGCCTTTGCTGTCTGATCTGCAGTTTTCCCCTGTATCCTGTTTCCAGTGCCTATCCTTGATCTGATTGTTACCTGGCTTCCTGACTACTCTGATTCTCTCCATTCGCAACCTCGGCTTGTTTGACCTTTCTTCAGTCTTACCTCCGGGTTTCTCTGTTGCCAAACCTTTGCCTGAACTTGACCGTTCTTAAATGTTATCTCTCATGTACCTTGATTCCTCTGTATCTGACCTGGCTTGTCTCACTATGCACCTTGCTTCAGCCTCCACGTACCTGCTTCCGCGGTAACCGGCACCAATAGCCTCCCTACATCTGCAGCAGCCCTGCATCCACAAGTGCCTGCACCCACAGCCACCAATCGCAGCTCCACTACTGCTGCTGGCTGCTACCAGTGTCCTCCTGCTACGGAGAACATCACAGACACTCCTACCCCACCATGCTCTCGCGGCCGCTGTTGCAAACTCAGTGGCCCTTGATCAGGAGTTGTATGATAGGTTTTCCTCTGCTCGTCAGGCTCTACCTTAAGGTACATGACAATGGTGCACTGAAGCACCTGTATCATGTGAGTACCCTGGAGAGGGGCTTCTGTTTAAATGCAATTTTATATACTAAACCGTATCACACTATCCAGCCTTATTTATATATCCTATATGTATGTGGAGACAGTGCTATTGGGCAGCCCAGGATCCCACTGCATTCACAGAACCCAGAAGTGGTTCACATGCATGTTTTGACTGAACTTAATTGTGAGGTCACACGCTGAGGTGAGCGGATTCACATAGGGGGGGGGGAACCAGTGTGTGGACACATGAACACGTTTGGATCACCATACCAAGAATCAATTATGTTTGAAATAGACTTTATGGTTTAATCATGTTGCACTGATTCATGAGATTCACTGTCAGTGTATTATACTCACGCACTATAGTACTTTACTTCACCATTTGTCACTTTATTTATTCATTTCATATTTGGATTATCATGATATAATTTTAATTATTTTTGAAATGGACTTTATGATGTAATCATGTTGTTTTGATTCACAAGATTTATTATTAGTGTATTTTCTTTAGGCATTATAGCACTTTATTTCACTATTGTCACTTTATATACTCATTATTACATATGTATTGTTCACATTATTAAGAAAGCGCGGCATCTTTTATATATATATATAAAGTGGTGCACAGTGGTGTAGTGGATAGCACTGTCACCTAGCAGTAAGAAGGTTCACTGGTTCGAATCCCAACCATGACACTACCTGCCTGGAGTTTGCATGTTCTCCCTGTGTCTGCGTGGGTTTCCTCCGGGTACTCTGGTTTCCTCCCACACTCCAAAGACATGCTGGTAGGTTAATTGGATCCTGTCTAAATTGTCCCTAGTATGTATGAATGTGAGTTAGGGACCTTAGATTGTAAGCTCCTTGAGGGTAGGGACGGATGTGAATGTACAATGTATATGTAAAGCGCTGCGTAAATTGACAGCGCTATAAGTACCTGAAATAAATAAAATAAATAATAATTAAAAAAAAAAAAAAAAAAAAAAAAAATTATATATATATATATATATATATATATATATATATATATATATATATATACATATATATATATATACACAGGGCTTTTTTTCAGCGGGAACGCGGGGGAATGCAGTTCCGGCACCTCCAGCACTGAATGTATATAATAGCATGGGGTGTGCTGGAGGGTCTATTGATGTTGGCTGCTGGAGGATCCATTGTCACTGGTGGGGATCTGATTTTGTGTGAGGGTCTATTGTTGCTGATAGGGAATCTATTGCTGCTGGGGGGGGGTCTTATGTTGCTGGAAGGGATCTACTGTTGAGGGAGAGGTCTATTTTTATTGGCTGCTGGAGGATCTATTGATGCTGCCTGCTTGGAGATCTGTTGTTGCTGCTGGGGGGGATCTAATGTTGCTTGGGTGGATATTTTGTTGTGGGTGGTTCACTGTTGCTGCAGGGATTCTATTGTTGTTGGGGTGGAGTCCATTGTTGCTGGGGGAGTCTATTGTTGTGTGGGGATCTAATGCTGGGATTCTATTGTTGCTGGCTGCAGGGGATCTATTTTACTGCTTTTCTTTTTATCATTAACATGTTCCATACAAATGATTTAGCACCACAAAATGATACTTGGTTCTGGGTTTTCTAAAAGGTGCAGTACTGGTAGGTGGGTAGGGGGTGGAATCAAGGGACGGTGGTCAGAGGTGGGTGGGGGCAGACAAGGGGTGACTCAGACGGGGGGAGTTCCTGCACCTATTCTCCGAAAAAAAAAGTATATATATATATATATATATATATATATATATATATAATATATACAAATGCTACTTCATTAATGCTTTTCCAGCCACTAATGTAATACTCACATACTTACCTGTCCACTAATATAGGGACCGGGTGATGCAAATCTAAAGCAATCCCTGTATGGAGATATGCTATCATATATGGCAATTACAGTATTCTATTTAAGCTATTCCATGTAAAAAGGAAAAGTGCTGCTTCCCTCAATAACAAAAAGAAAATTATGCTACATTTTTCTTCTGGTAACTGATAGAAGGCTTTTCATCACAGGTTCACAACTAAGCAGGAAGGTGCACACTGAAGATGACAGACCACATCCAACTTTATTAAAGCCCGACAAATCACACTGCTTCCCTACCTAGGACCACCCTTCTCTAATGTTTCATCCAATATGGGCTTGATCACAGAGATGTGATCAAGTCATTCACAACTAGTCACATGTGATACAGGGGGCAGATCCAGGGGGGCATTTCTGCCTAAAGTAATTCATTATATCAGTATATTATTCTAGCATAGTTGCCAACATTGTGAAAACATTTTTAAGGACACTTTTTTGGCTGTAGGCAGAGTCTTGTTATAATTAGGGGGCGGGGGCATGCATTTGTGGGCGTGGTACAGGGGAAAAGTAGAATGCGGCGCGCGAAGCACGGCGCTGCGAAAAATGGGCATGGTTTACGTGAAGTAGTGGGCGTGGCTCAAAGGGGTGTGGTTAGAGTCTGAGATGAATGAGGATGGAGAAGGAAAGGGGGGAGAGGGATGGAGGGACAGCAGCCCCAGATCCTACACAACAATGGAAATATGTATATTCTAGAAAGTTTAACAATCAGCAGATAAAGATACTCCAAACACCTGGTGTTAGCACTTCAATCATCCCATCACCATGGTTGTTATGGTGTCAGGATGATTGAAGTGCATTATTTCTATTATTACATTGTAATATAAAATGAAATCATTCAACTCACCATAATGCCGAATCAGTGGGATCCCTGAGCGTGTCACCTGCCACATCGCCTGCCACCAGCAGAGTCCTTCCTTGCATCAGGTGCCCCAGCAGAGTCCGTCCTTGCATCAGGTGTCCCAGCGTTGCCCTCCCTCACATCAGGAGTCCCCAGCGGAGCCCCCCTCACACCAGGAGTCCCCAGCGGAGCCCCCCTCACACCAGGAGTCCCCAGCGGAGCCCCCCTCACACCAGGAGTCCCCAGCGGACCCCCCCCTTACACCAGGAGTCCCCAGCGGAACCCCCTCACATCAGGAGTCCCCAGCGGAGCCCCCTCACATCAGGAGTCCCCAGCGGAGCCCCCTCACATCAGGAGTCCCCAGCGGAGCCCCCTCACATCAGGAGTCCCCAGCGGACCCCCCTCACATCAGGAGTCCCCAGCGGAGCCCCCTCACATCAGGAGTCCCCAGCGGAGCCCCCCTCACATCAGGTGTCCCCAGCGGAGCCCCCCTCACATCAGGTGTCCCCAGCGGAGCCCCCCTCACATCAGGAGTCCCCAGCGGAGCCCCCCTCACATCAAGAGTCCCCAGCGGACCCCCCCTTACATCAGGAGTCCCCAGTGGAGCTTGGTCTAACAGAACCCAGCTCCATCTCTCCCTGTACCTCATCCAAAAGACACCCGGGATCTCTCTGTGCAGCTGACACATGGGGCGGAGGGGCGGCGGCGGCAGATGATTACATCCTTGTGTTCAGTGGAGAGCGGGGAGGGGCCGCCAATCCCTGCAGCCAATAGGCACACTGAAGAGAGAAGCCGATTGGCTGCCCCTCTCCTCTGCACTGAACACAAGGGGAAATAACACTCATGGTGGCGGCGGCGGCTATGTTTGTGTAGCCGCTGCCGTTTTTTAGCAAAAACATTCCCGATTTTCTCGGGACAAACTCAAAACCCCGGAAAAATTATCGGGACAAGCTTAAATCGGGACGAGGGTCCCAAATTCGGGATTGTCCCAGGAAAATCGAGACTGTTGGCAACTATGTTCTAGTGAGAAATCATATGAATTAATTTGATTAAGATACAAAAACTAACTAACCTATTATAAAAAAAATTGGATCATTTGTAAAAAAAATAAATAAAAAATGTCATAAGCAGGTATTGGCCATAATTATCCAACTGCCAGGGGAAACTTGAGATTAGATAAGCCACACTAGGAAATATCTGGCAAAGACTGGCTTTTATAAAGAGTTACATGCTTTAATAAATTACATGCAAGGGGAAAGATTAAAAAAAAATCTAACAGTGAGAAATCAGAGAAGGCCGAAAACTGTGTGTTAATGCTGAGGTCCAGGGAACAGTAGGTAGGAATTGTTAGTAAATCTGATGCACCAACGGAGTGTGAATTGTGTGTTATCTGCAGAATGTATTATTTAAAAAAAAAGCTGTTCACTACTAGCCCTTTCACACCGAGAGCGCGGCCGCATTAGTGGTAAAGCGCCACTATTTTTAGCAGCTCTTTTCGGCCGCTAGCGGGGAGCTTTTGACTGATGAAGGGGTTAATAGCGCCCGGCGCTTTGGCGGCGCTGCCCATTGATTTCAGGGGCGCTCCTAAAGCTCCCCAAAGATGCCGCTTGCAGGACTTTTTTAGCGTCCTGCCAGCGTAGCGCCCCAGTTTGAAAGCACTCTGGCTTTCACACTGGGACTGCAGGTGAGACGTTTTTCAGGCACTTTACAGGCGCTATTTTTAGCGCCTGGAAACGCCTTCAGTGTGAAAGGGGTCTAAGTCAATGGTCTATTTAGCCCAGTGTAACCCTCCCAGCATTCTTTTTCCTGCAAGGCTATTTAAAACACCTGAAAATTTTCAAAGAATATGGGGATTTGGTCACACCATATGGCTATATGGTGCTTAAGCCCACTTACTGCATCAAAGTATCCCATTATCCGTGGGCCCTACACTATCCATAGAATGGAAGATCTTGCTTCTCTGAACCATGGGAGAAATACACACCTCTATATGGGAGAACTAAAGGGCTCCTCCTATAACACAGGTGGACACTAATGAGAGGCAATGATGAGGGAGTGGGGTTCTCCAGCCCAAAAGGATTTGGTCAGAATCCATACAATAGACAAAGATTTGGGTGGCACACTCTAAATGATGCATCAGAGATGGTGCAGCCATAAGACTATAAAAGAGCGCATACATGCAAAAAATTACATTTAACTCCTGCAAGGCTATTTAAAACACCTGAACATTTTAAAAAAATATGGGGATTTGGTAACACCATATGGCTATATGGTGCTTAATCAAACAAAGCCTGGGGAATGCCCAGGAAAAAAACAAAGCCTACTTACCACCAACTCGCAGACAACCAAATTGACCTGTCCAACAGTACGCGTTAAAAACAGGGGTTTAGTCCGCACGCATTTGCAAATGCATGCGTAAGCCACAGAGCCTCGTCACGGCACCCTGATATCTGTGGTCCTAACACTAAAATATGAGTGTCCCCACAGTGGAGGCACATGCATTCTAATGGATAAATGCTGGCAGGTGGACTGAAGGGAGCCCATCCCTTCTTAAAGGTACAGAAGCACACCAAACACCCAGCAAATAGCACCATGGCTGCAAAGGTGCTGGTGCGTTTCTGGACCAATAAACACATCAAGGTGATCTCAAAAAACTTGCCACCGCCTTCATTTATAGCTGGCTATAGCTGGCTATCGCAGTAAGCGGCTTTGGAGGGCTACAAACAGATGCAAACAAAGCCTGGGGAATGCCCAGGAAAAAACCTCTGCAAGTTGGTGGTAAGTAGGCATTGGTTTTTTCCTGGGCATTCCCCAGGCTTTGTTTGTATATGGTGCTTAAGCCCACTTACTGCGACAAAGCAGGATCTTCCATTCTATAGATAGCGTAGGACTCACGGATAATAGGGTACTTTGTTGTTCAGGTGTTTTAAATAGCCTTGCAGGAGGTGAATGCATTTTTTAGATGCGTGCGTTGTAATATTTTGTCCTATTTTATGGTCTTATGGCTGCACCATCTCTAATGCATCTTTTGGGGTGTGCCCACCAAATCTTTGTTTGTCCACCAGTATGAGCAAGACATGGAGTGGACCATCTCCCAAACATGTTGGTGACAGCAGAGCTTGAAGTAATAGAGTACGAGGGACATTTTCTGATTCCCTCATACTGCCCTTTTCACTGCCCTCATTGCCACTCACAGGCATTGGCTGCAAGATGAAATGCCACATTGATTTCTTGGAGATATCTTTCCCAAGCTCAGGGCTATTTCTTCCAGTTCCTTTAGTCGAACTTGACAGGGGCTACAAAGGAACAGGGGCAATTTATTAGGGGCAAATTCTGGTAAGGAGGATACATTTTTTACCACTGAAACGAAAAAATGTAATGTGCTATGGGTGTAGAACTAAAAAAGACAGTTAGGGGGAGCCTATAGTTCAGCTTAAAGATGAAGATCTCTTGTGGTCCTGATTGGACGTTGGAAAATCCAGGTTAGAGTAGTGACTGCTCTGTAATTGTAAACAAATATCTTTAACGTTAATTTGGATTTGTAAACAGGTTTACTATTTTATACAGGTGAACTGCAAGAGGCGTAATATAAGTTTTCAAATTAATGCAATGACTACATATTGCATATTTTACAACTTAATATTACAAAATAGTACATATCCAAAGGTAAAGGAAAGAGTTTTTAAAGGGCACATATATGAGAGATGAGAGTACAAGCAGTCAACTGCTGCTGCTGAACCAGTGTTTTGTACTACTGAGACTTCTTTGCCGTCAAATATCTGTGATTTCACTAATAAGTACATCTGTACATCTTTTAGGAAATAATTTAGCGTTAATTGTTAGATAAGGGTTGTGAGTTACATTTAGGGTGTTGTGATTAAATTTAAGTTAGGGGTTGATTTTTGGGATTGGGTTAAAGTGTTATAGATAAAGGTAAGAGTGCAGCGCCGGATAAATACTACAAGTGAGTATGATGTGTGTAATAATAATATATACAGTATATTGCTAGTATACCAATAGTGATCAATAATCCAGTGCAAAATGAAAAATGAAATGAAAAAAAAGTCCATATGTAATTACGCCATTGGCAGTAAACATGCATAAAAAAACACAAAAAATTGGTGACAAAAACAATTCATAAGTGAAAATATCCAAATGGAAGTTTTCCAATGCGTGACGCAGGGTCTATGTTTTCCACCACTTGTGCTGCCCGTCACCTTTTAATAAAAACAATGGAGGCTTACCAGAAAGCCTGCGACCGCCCTTACTCAGGGGGGTCAAAACAGGCTTAGTAGAGCAACAGGAACGCTGCTAGGATCTCACAGACCTCCTACATAGGTGACCGGTCAGCATCAATGAAGATCATCTTCAATGACGCACTCCCAGGAGACAATCGCTATACACCAATGGACGTGTGCTTCCATGGGTCGGGCATAAGCATCCATTGTATTATCCAAAAGGAGGAGAAAAAAGAGACTCCAATAGTGCAGAGATTCCTTTGAAGATTTATTTAAAGTTCCAAAAATACATAGAAAGCGTTCCTTGCAAGGATAAATGTAAAAAGCTCTGCTAGTATCTATAAAAACAATTCGCGCATGCGCAGTGCATGTATATGTGATGACCCTACGACCAGTTCGTCACAACTGACGTCATCAAGTGTTACTAAACCCACAACAGTAAAAGTCAGTGTGTATATGCTCTTGTGGTGATGTATGGTGCAGACCTATCACAGACTTAGGGGTCTCAGCACACATCCCTTTTATGATTGGGGGATATCACCTTTGGATGTAATACAACCCATCAGACAACCCCGTCCCCCTCCCTTACACTATCCCTAAACCCCGTAGGGAGCGCCACACCCCTTTTAATTTATATCCCATTACTCTGTGGAGGATCCTCAGGGAAACTCCTTTAGGGGGGCTGCATACCTATACGTTTTGTCCTAAGCGCAGCTTCCATACTTAATTTAGCAGTTTATATTTACTAAAGTAATTGCATTTCCATGTTCTGTGTACTGTGGGAGACCAGATATAGTGAATGCAGGGTCCTGGGTTTAGTAACACTTGTTACTAAACTTGTTACTAAACTTGTTCCGGCCGAAATTATACTTTTTAAATAAAAATACCCCTATAATACACAAGCTTAATGTATTCTAGTAAAGTTAATCTGTAAACTAAGGTCTGTTTTGTTAGTTCATAGCAGTAGTTTGTTATTTTATAAACTTACAGCAGGCCGTGGCCATCTTAAGTGTGGGCATCTGAAGCCAGACTGTATTTCTTCCTGGATCTCATCCTTGCAGATCTCACACATGCTCAGTGCAGGACATGCAGTGTAATAGTTTTCAGGTCAGGTTTCCATAGCAACGGCAGTTTCAGAGGAAGTTGCCGCCCCTTCCCAGAAGGCATTGCAAGCAGGAAGTGATGCGATGGGCCGCGGCCAGGGAGGAGGAAGTGAAAAATGAATACAGCAGATATACAGTAGGTGCTGAGAAAAAAAATAAAAAAATATCCAATTTGTTTACAGTGCACAGTTTAGTGAGGGATGCTGAAGAGTTGTAAAAGTGGGTGTTCAGTTAAAGGTTAGGGTTACATTTAAAGTGTATGTAAAGGCAAAACTTTATTTTTAGTTTTGCTTAGAGTGGGAAGGCTTAAACCATTTGCCAAGTTTTTATTGCTGGCTGTGTCCCCACTGGAGAAATTCACCCCTCTATTTCTGGTGACTGTTGTCATTGAACAGAAAGTGAGAGGAGATCCAAAGTTTTAGAGTTGTCATGAGAGAGAGAGAAGGAAATTCATCACATGAGGACATATATTCTGACGACAACTGTGTAAGAAATTTCCCCTCCCTTTGTGAAAACTTCTGCTGTGCCTTTAAGACAGGAAGTAAAGGAAAATCTCCTTAGCAGGTAACAGACAAAAATAAAAATAAAAATAAATAACCTGAGGTGTATATTGACAATATATAAATTGATAATATAACACAGCTTGCATAGATAAAAGTAATCTCATGCCTTGGCACTTATCAGCTTTGCTTTGAATCTTTGTATGATAGCATGAGATAAACAATTTAATATTCAAACTAACATTTTAACATGCTCTTATGTATTGCAGATAAGTTCCATGGCTTTTAACCTGCTTCCTCATCTGACAGCATTAAACCAATGTCTACCTTTCAGGTATACGTATAGATTTGGTCATATTAATGAACAATGTTAAGGATGGGCAATGTTGAAAGGCTACCTTAATGCTTTACGAAGTACTAATGCAGACAAGGTGAGAGTAGATGCTTTTATTAACAAAATTAAACAAAGAGGACTTTTGAATCACAAGGTATTCTTTTATAAGTATTATAGGTAATAACTTTTCAGAGATCTTTGAAACATCGATCCAAAGCTTAATCTCTGTACTTCACAGCTATCCTTATATCTTTCTTTGTAAAAAAATGTAGTTCGTTTATCTGTAGTTATAAAAGTGAGGGTATACTGTATATTGTGATAGGAAACTAAGCAAGCAGTGACTGAAGATGGCTATAGGCAGGCTCATCAATAGCCACCAGTGCAGAGACATCTTTATGTTGCTGATTACTTTGGAATCTACTGCATAGTATCTTGGGCTAACTGAATGATGGAGCAGTACACACATTGTAAAAGTACTTATTTACTTCTTATCAGTTGAATACATTGGAAAACAGTGTGTGCAATAATGCGTGCTTCCAAATGTTAGAAAAACTAATTTTGGGTAAAACAATAACTCTTTTCAATAAAACATTTGTAAACAAAAGAAAAAAGAATTTTGTAACCTTCCATGGTCTAATTCGAGTTAGATTGATGCATCAGGAGAAGAATTTGAAGTTTTATGGCCACCCTGGCAAATCACCTATACAGAGTGTCAAAACCATGTTATAAACAGAATACCTCACAATATTGCAGTCTTGATAAAAAAAAAAAAGCAATGAGCAGGAACAAATGATCTGTGACATAAAATTGAAGATTACCATGGTTAGTTGGTAATCAGCAACAATTTAAAGCACTGTCTTCTTATAACAGAAGGTATTTACAAATCCTTACTTCCAGCACAAAATCTAAAAACAAAGAGATCAGTCTCTGCTTATAGGTAGGTGGGCAGAGTCATGCAAATCATTTTTTTACCCCCTTTTAGCCATGTGTGCATCAAGACCTGATGGTGTATAAAACAGATATTGCCCAAATATTACAGAACCAATATTACCAATTTGCATACAGCTGTTTCGGGTTTCTCGGCCATTATAGATGCAGGATGTGGCTTTACTAGCTCTATATTGTCATCACATTATCCCTTTACAAAATACATGCAGTTGTGGACAATAGCCTCTCTTAAGCCTGGTACACACTATTAGCAGGCTGAACAAAACATAACTGAAGAGCTAGGGAGGAGCTGCAGTACTAACTATGCGATGTTAGTACAGCGACCTCCCCTGCTGAGTTATGTTCTGATAGGGGACGCTCCCCACCCCCCCGCCAAAACATCCGGTCATTGGCTGAGCTCGCTGATCAGATGACCCTTTTTGGTCATGCTCCTTCGACAGAAGTTGGCCGTACGGTCGGCTTCTGTCGGACTGGCTGCCGTACACACGGGCCGAATGTTGGCCGGTTTCTATTGAATCGCCCAATACCACCCAATATTCAGCCCGTGTGTGCTAGGCTTTACATGGAGTCACACATTTTTTTCCAAGAGCCAACTCAATCAGACACCAGGTAACCTAAGAGTATGTGTCTGGGTCATTGCAGAAAATCAAGGTACCAGGAGGGAACCAAAATTGGGAAATGTACATTTTATTCTTGATCCTAACAGAACTCGAAATGTCAGTGTTTTAAACAGAGATACCCACAGGAAGACCTTGAAAGCTGGTTAAGACAGGTATGTATGTAGATGAGTCACACCTGAGCTTATTAGTTCTTATCCATCTCTTTAGCACACTCCTACCCTAGGTAGGAGGACTGGACATATTGAGACACGTATTTCTTAAATTGCTATGATAACCAGAGAAATCTTGCTACTCACACTCACTCTTAATCGTCTCTGACCTAGCTTCCCTAATGCATAAAAATAAATAACTTCAGACATATAACTTTGGCCTTTAAAATAAACCTGCATACTTAAACCTAGTCTGGTTTAAAATATTAAGACTTGTATGCCCTGAAAAGACTTGTAGCCCAGGGAAAGAGATGACACCGGCTGTAACAGTGGATGTAACGGTTGTTTCACTGGAGGATGGAGGTATCTTATAGAATTTAGTCCCACATTAACTGCTGTATTTCTCATATAGATAAATGTGCACACATGATTGGAAAGCTTCCTACTTTAGCTGATGGTCATGGCATACCTTGTGGAACATGCAATATATGCTAGGATAAAATATCAAGCAAGAATGTGCATGCACTAATGCACTGCAACACATCAGACATGCGTGAAGGAGACCTAAAATTTCTCCAGCTTTTATGCATTCAAATTTTGGTAAATTTTTTGTATATACTGTTTAAAATAAATATGTAATAAGAAAATATGATTGCTGTCCTTGTGACACTGCTAGTTGCCTGGGTGCAATTTCCTTAACCTCTGGCTTTAAAACACTGAAAAGTCTATATATTGCAATTAAGAACATAGATGCATACAAAGCTCTTCTCTTTGTTATTTATTTGGGTTTTTGGTAGATGCTACTAGGTTGAATTACACACCAGCTTGTTGCACCTCTTTGGGACTCAGCCCAAGAGTTCCAGTCTTTCAATGTGCTCTAAACAAGGAACTACAAGGAAATCGTGACAATGAAGTCACCCTACTAAATCTTGGGAAAGAAAACCTATGGTGGGTGTGTAACACCCAGGAATGCAGGGGAAGGTCTCATCTGGAGTGAACAGCAATATAAGCAGTGGGTGACTCAGCCCATTGCTGTCCACCCATAACCTGAAATGTCAGGTTTTTGGAAAACTCACTTTAAATATACTATGCTTTGTTTCAGTGTACAAGATTTTACCACTTGTTTGGAAAAAGAAATGCCTTGTCCAAGCTACTCAATGGAGTCCATGTTCCAAAACATGTGGCATGGGAATCTCTATCAGAGTTACCAACGAAAACAGCAAATGTGAAATGACAAAAGAAAAAAGACTATGCTACCTACGACCATGTAATAGTACTCTTCTCAATGCTATAAAGGTAAGCATGTATGAATTTCCTTTTTAGGTCATCAATGTACATTTTTTAACTATGTAATAGGTATTTTAAGTTCAAACCATTGGAATACATTTGTGGAGATTTGTTAGTTATACCATAATAGATATTCCAGAACTCAAAGCGTGTCATGCACACTTGGCTGCTAGGTTCACTTCTCACCAGGACCCAGTCTGTATGGAATTTCTACATTCACCCTTTACTTGGATTGGTTTCTTATAATTTCTCAAATCTCTTCTGAAAACATAAATACATGTTTTCAATTTGCTTGGATTCTGATTAAATTAGCCCTAGAGTATGTACACATGCTTTCAGGATTGTGGTAGCTATATTTGAATGCAAGTGCCTCTGTGGCAGGAGTTGATGTAAATGGTTCCATGAATTCTCTAAAGCTTTGTTTGTTGGTGCTAAATAAATAAAAAAGTGTTACTGTACATTTTACATGGGTAACAAAGGAAATTCAATAGTATCCAAAATGTATAAGTGCCAGGGATCCAGACTTGATCATCTTCCAGCTAACCAGTACAGTGAAATATGGTATTTAAATATGTACTGTATTAAAAGTTAACAAACCTGCCTGTTTGTGGCTAGTTTTACAGTAGATATATGAGAAGGTTACAACTAGACATGTGCACACTGAAATATTTTGTTTCTGAATTTCGTTTACGTCCGAAAAATAAATTTATTTAGTTACTCCCAAAATTCGATTTTATTTATTTCGTTTTTCATTAAAAATTGCATTCGTCCGAAAATCCAAATTAAGGTCGAATCTGTCATTGAAGGCTTATGGTGTCTGTCGAATGTTCAAAGAAGATTCGACGGAGCAGCTAAACTGTACTGACACCGCAATCGTACATTTCCGGTCGAATTTTCCGCCTACAAGCTAGCTGTAGTAGAATTCTAATGTTGTATGACTAGTAATAATTATATTTATTAATTATTTTATTAGTCAACCAACGTTAGAATTTTTCTATAGCCTATGGGCGGATGCATTTGACCAGAAATGTACGATTGCAGCGTCGTACAGTTTAGCTGCTCCATCGAATCTTCTTAGAACTTTCGACAGACACTATAAGCCAAAGATTGTATGTTTTTCGTTGCTTTGTCGAATCTTCGTCGTTCACGTTAAATAGGGGTGCAACGGATCACAAAACTCACGGATCGGATCGATCCTCGGATCAGAGTCACGGACTGGATCATTTTCGGATCAGCAAAAAAAAAAAAAGACAAATCTTGTTAAACCCACCGGAGTTTTAAATTTAACAGCTATTTTCAACACAAAATGGAGCTCATATACATAAATACAGTATTTGTAGAATGGACGGACTGTTTAGATGTTAAATTTTAAAAGCAGCAGCAAACCTGCTGACCTTACATGGTCGCTAATGTGACAGAACAACTCTGATTTTCACATTTAACATTAAATGTGAAAATCAGAGGTGTTCTGTCACATTAGCAACCAAGTAAAGTCAGCAGGTTTGCTGTTGCTTTTAAAATTTAACATCTAAACAGTCCGTCTGATCTACAAATACTGTATTTATGCATATGAGCTCCATTTTGTGTTGAAAATAGCTGTTAAATTTAAAACTCCGGTGAGTGTAACAAGATGTCCGCTTGCCCCCTTCTCACTATCTCATTACAGTACTGTGCAGGAGTGTGGGGTGTAGCAAGATGGTGGCGACGAAACGTCACTTCCTGATGAAACAGCGGCCGCCGCTGGGTGTACCATGATGGCCGCCGCTCCGGAGCTAGGCCGGCGCCGCGGCCTTTCCTATGGCCGAGGCTGCAGAGCGCTGACCCGTACGGATCACGGATCGATGATGATCCGTTGCACCCCTAATGTTGAATGGTCTGCTCTACCCCAACAGTCAGCCAACTTTCACATTCGTTTCTCCAAGTGCGATGGCGGGCGCGGTATCCGTCGTTGTGTCAGATATTGATATGGCATTATTATATAGAATCTATAATAATAAATCCGGGCAGCCTCTGAGGCTATCACAACACTAGCAACACTAGTATCACTATCAAGTTCACAACACTAACACAATAGCAGCAGATTATTATGAAAAAGTTCAGTTGAACTGTAGCTTGCTTCACTATTGTTCTGCTGCTGTGCTTATGCTTAATTGCTAAATAATTCAGGTTCTCTGACAAACAGACCAGCTAAGATTGACTGTCTTCTGAAATGATTCAGTGTGTGTGTCTCTCTCTGCTAGCAAATCGTAAGTGAAAGTAAGTTGGCTGTACGTGTGTACTTAGTTCTAGCTATTTTACTGCCCCTCCTCTTTGGTTACAATCGGCCAATAACATTCATCATCATCATTATTTTTCTTTTACTTCCCCCACCCAATTCCAGCAGCGATCTTTTTTCTCTATGTCGAATCTTTCCTCTCTATGTCAAATCTTTTCTCTCTATGTAGAATAATCTTGGACTAATAGAGTTAAGGTTAGGCACATTCGACCACAGGTTTGATGGACACAGATTGTTATTGTCAGCGTCATGTCGAATCTCCTATCTATATCGAACTGTTGTCGCAATTAAAACGAAAATAAAGCATGTGTTTATGTTGGATCTTTCAGTTTTCATATTCTGCGCTTTGGTTATCATTTGTTAAAACGATAACGAAAATACCTGAAATTCGGACGAAAATGCATTTGGACGAAAACAAATGTACATGTCTAGTTACAACTAATAAATTTGAAAATAGACACGCTGTCTACCTATTTTGGTATGTTTCTCTAATAATAAAGTGGATGTCACATCAATAGAACACCATATAGGTTGCCAGAATGACATTGCTAATGAACATAATTGGCTTACTGAAGTCCCATCATCTTTTATTTTAATATCATGCAAGCTAAGGCAATATTGTAACAAATCAGAGAGAACTCATCTCTTTCTGCCTCTGCAGGTAGATGTATTAACACTACAGTATTCAGGCTAAACTGAAATATCCTCACTGTTTAGTTGTTATAGGAATGGCTGGGAATATGCATGCCATGTCATCCTATTAAACACAGGAAAACTGGGACTGGAAAAGGAAAGAGTAGTGAAGTGTATATAGCCCCAGAGACCAAAAATGTAATAAATTGCAGCTTTACATTCCTTATACATTATATGCTGGCTGCATTTGTTTATTTCTAGTTGTTTTCCCTTCACATGGTGATCCTGTGAGTAACACAGATTCTGTACTAAGGTGAAAATTCACTGTATTTTAATTATGTAACAGCAGCATTTTCACCCTGGAACAAGAAGTGTCTTAGGACAACAGATCACCTACATCTCTATAATATGGGGGGGGGGGTTGTTCTATAGTCCACAGAAAGAGACTAAACTGATGGTCTCTTTCTGTGGACTATAGCAGAGACAGAGCGAACAGGAAGATTTCTGGTGGGATCAACAGGCATAACAAATCGCTTTCAATGGTATATTTATCAGACCAAAAAAGGAGCAAATTAGAGAAGTTATTGTAATGCCGTGTACACACGAGAGGACTTTTGACAGACTGAATCCCTGAAGGACTTTTTGACGGACTTTCGACAGAGTTCCGATGCAACGGACTCGCCTACACACGATCACACCAAAGTCCGACTGATTCGAACGTGATGACGTACGACTGGACTAGAATAAGGAAGTTCATAGCCAGTAGCCAATAGCTGCCCTTGCATCCCTTTTTGTCCATCGGACTAGCATACAGACGGATTTTTCGACCAGACTCAAGTCCGTCGGATAGATTTGAAACATGTTCTATTTCAAAAGTCCGTCTGATTTTTTGACAGCAAAGGTCCGATGAAGCCCACGCACGATCGAATTGTCCGGCGGATTCGTTCCGTCGGACCTTTGCTATCGAAAAGTCCGGTCGTGTGTACACGGCATTAGGGTTCACATATGATTTAAGACCTAGGGTTAAAAAAACAGCAAGACAAGTCAAAGAGTAAAAGAAGCTGTTACCAAAGGAATCTTCAGGAAGAGGTGAATGTGGATGCTTTGGGGTCAGGAAGCAGGGAGAAAGTGAAGTTACTGCATTATAATTAACCACTTAAGCTCTGGAACGCCCCACCCTCCTCATGACCAGACCATTTTTTGTTATTCAGCATTGCACTACTTTAACTGGCAATTGGGCCGTCATGCACTGCTGTACACAAATTAAATGTATATAATTTTTTTCACACAAATAGAGCTTTCTTTTGGTGGGAAGTGATCACCACTGGGTTTTTAATTTTATAAACGAAAAAAGACCAAACATTTTTGAAAAACCCAATATCAAGTTTCTTCATAAATTTAAGCCAAAATGTATTCTGCTACGTCTTTGGTAAGAAAAAAAAATCCCAATAAGTGTATATTGATTGCTTTGCCTGAAAGTTATAGCGTCTACAAACTATGGTATGTATAGTGGAATTTTTTTTTTTTATACTACTAATGACTGTGATCATTGTTTTTTAGTGGGACTGTGATAATGCGGTGGAAAATCTGACACTAACCGACACTGGTTGGGAACTGAGTAACCAACACTGACATCACCAGTGACACTAATATAGTGATAATACTATACACTGTTACTTTACTAATTACATCTAGTTAACATCTAGGGGCAATCAAAGGGTTAACTGCGTGCCTAACAATGTGTAATGTGTGCTGCTTTTACTAATAGATGTGGCTGTTTTCGTCCTGCTTTGCAAGCAGAAAACATAGCCACATCATTTCTCCATGTACAGAGCCCTGTGTTGTTAGTAAACACAGGACTCCATACTGTGATTCACTAAATCGATCAACAGGCACTGGCCATAAATCATTGGCCGGGACCTGCTAACGGACTTGTGCTGTAGCAAATGACAGCATAGGCAGGGTGGCAGGTGCTCACCCCCTACCCGTAAATGTTGGATCACGTACACATATGCAATCCAGCGCAAAGGGGACGCCCTGCTGCAGAAAAACGGCTGTCTGCAAGTGGTTAAAACAAGACAAAGTAAGATATTGTAAACATTCCACATGCTGAATGGTCCTCAAATGCTTTCTATTTCATGCTTTTTTCTTGTACTGTATATTGAAAAAGTCCGCTTTGAGATGGTCGCAAAGGTGCTAAAGTTATTGGACAGTCTGCCTAATTTACACAAACACATCTGTGGCTGTAAATTACATATCATAACACCTTATGCCTGTCAGAAAATCACTCAGTTGTTCATTTCACTGAACACATATGGATTTCAGTACTTAGCTAAGTTGCACACGGACTTAAGAATTTACTGATGTTTTTGCCCAGGATCTTGTAAAAAAACAAGATCCTGAGTAAAATTATTCGCAAAGACCTTGCGTAAAGGCATATAAGCGTAAACAAGAGTAAAATTCTGTAAACGTGTATAGATGTGTAAACACAAGTATGCATGTAAGTTAATGTACTGAAATGTAAAATTTTCTATTTTTGTTTTACAGCTCTGTATTCACCAGTCTATTACTGATCTCTACAAAGCTGTGTGTATGTTTTTTAGGTGAGGCAGTTGGTTACATAGTAATTAAAGTAGAGCTCCAGCTGCTGACTTTTAAGACTAGGACACTTACCTGTCCAGGGATCCCGTGTACTTCTGCCGTCGCCATTCCTTGTAAGGGAAGCTGGCAGTGAAGCCTTGCGGCTTCACAGTCAGTTCCCTACTGCGCATGCACGAAGCGCACTGTGCTTTCTGAATGGCCTGGCGGCAGTGGAAGGAGAAGGGGGCCAAACTTCTCAGTGGGGGGTCCTCGCCGTGTTTTTGACAGGTACCCGCTCCCCCCTCCCCTAAAAGGTGCCAAATATGGCAACAGATGGGGGGGAGGAAGCAAACAAGCAAAGGAAGCAAATGACAGATGCAAAAAAAAAAAAATTATGTTGTGTGTATTACTTTACAGATCCCAAAAGGAAAAACGTGTCAAGCTACATTTCAAGAAACTCAACCTGTTAAATTGACGTTATCAGAGTGTTCAACTGGACGGAGCTATAGACCCACTTATTGTGGTGTGTGTACAGATCGGAGATGCTGTATCCCCAACAAGTCTAAAATGATAACAGTCCAATTCCACTGTCAAAATGAAGGTTCCTTCAGATGGAAAATGATGTGGATCACATCTTGTGTTTGTCAGAAGACTTGTATTAACCCAGGAGACATATTTGCTCATCTTAAAATTTTGTGAGTGGTAGTTTAGCGGTTTGGTTACAAAATGGTAATATTACAGTCACACTTTACACTGAATCCAAAATCTAGAAATTATCAGGAAATATACGATAAACTAAGCACCTAAGGCCCCTTTCACACGGGCTGTCCGATCAGGTCCGCCTGTCAGTTTTTCAGGCGGACCAGATCGGCCCATCCATTCATTCCTATGGAGCGACAGATGTCAGCTGACACCTGATTCTATCCGATCCGTTCCTGTCAGCCAAATCCAGACAGATGGTGGTCCTAGATTCCATCCGTCTGGCAGATCAGATGAAAACAGACAGGCGGTCCGTTTTCATCCGATCTCCCCAAAGAGGAGAGTGGGACTCTGACAGGTCCATCTCTGCACAGTGAGCAGAGATGGACCTGTCATCTGCCTGCTCAGATGATCTCTGCTGAGCAATCATAGTCCATCAAACAGATCCGCCCCATGTGAAAAGGGCCTAAAGCTGATCACTTTCAGAAACTAATGCTAAAACACAGGAGAATATACTGTGTTTGTATATATATATATATATATATATATATATATATATATATATATAGTCACCCCCCTTGGCTTGTTACATTACAGCCTTTAGTTCAATGTTTTTTTTAATCTGAATTATATGTGATGGATCAGAACACAATAGTCTAAGTTGGTGAAGTAAAAAACTGATAATTGGCATGTGCATATGTATTCACCTCCTTTGTTATGAAGCTCATAAAAAGCTCTGGTGCAACCAATTACCTTCAGAAGTCACATAATTAGTGAAATGATGTCCACCTGTGTGCAATCTAAGTGTCACTTGATCTGTCATTACATATAAACACCTTTTTGAAAGGCCCCAGAGGCTGCAACACCTAAGCAAGAGGCACCACTAACCAAACACTGCCATGAAGACCAAGGAGCTCTCCAAACAAGTAAGGGACAATGTTGTTGAGAAGTACAAGTCAGGGTTAGGTTATAAAAAAATATCCAAATCTTTGATGATCCCTAGGAGCACCATGAAATCTATCATAACCAAATGGAAAGACCATGGCACAACAGCAAAACCTGCCAAGAGACGGCCGCACACCAAAACTCACGGACCATGCAAGGTGGGCATTAATCAGAGAGGCAGCACAGAGACCTAAGGTAACCCTGGAGGAGCTGCAGAGTTCAGCAGCAAAGACTGGAGTATCTGTACATAGGACGACAATAAGCTGTACGCTCCATAGAGTTGGGCTTTATGGCAGAGTGGCCAGAAGAAAGCCATTACTTTCAGCAAAAAACAAAATGGCACGTTTTGAGTTTGCGAAAAGGCATGTGGGAGACTCCCAAAATGTATGGAGGAAGGTGCTCTGGTGTGATGAGACTAAAATTGAACTTTTTGGCCATCAAAGAAAACGCTATGTCTGGTGCAAACCCAACACATCACCCAAAGAAAACCATCCCCACAGTGAAACATGGTGGTGGCAGCATCATGCTGTGGGGATGTTTTTTGGCAGTCGGGACTGGGAAACTGGTCGGAGTTGAGGGAAAGATGGATGGTGCTAAATACAGGGATATTCTTGAGCAAAACCTGTACCACTCTGTGTGTGATTTGAGGCTAAGACGGAGGTTCACCTTCCAGCAGGACAATGACCCCAAACACACTGCTAAAGCAACACTTGAGTGGTTTAAGGGGAAACATGTAAATGTGTTGAAATGGCCTAGTCAAAGCCCAGACCTCAATCCAATAGAAAATCTGTGGTCAGACTTAAAGATTGCTGTTCACAAGCGCAAACCATCCAACTTGAAGGAGCTGGAGCAGTTTTGCACGGAGGAATGGGCAAAAATCCCAGTGCTAAGATGTGCCAAGCTCATAGAGACTTATCCAAAGCGACTTGGAGCAGTAATAGCCGCAAAAGGTGGCTTTACAAAGTATTGATTTTAGGTTGGTGAATAGTTATGCACATTGACTTTTTCTGTTATTTTGTCCTATTTGTTGTTTGCTGCACAATGTAAAAAAAAAAAACATCTTCAAAGTTGTGGGCATGTTTTGTAAATTAAATGATGCAAATCCTCAATCTATGTTAATTCCAGGTTGTGAGGCAACAAAACATGCCAAGGGGGTGAATACTTTTGCAAGGCACTGTGTGTGTATATATATATATATATATATATATATATATATATATATACACACACACACATACACACACACATTCATACACAGTGTATGTACAAAACAAGAACCCGAATCATAGGAAAGCATCTGAAAGATTCTCATTAGAATGTACAGAGCCTTGAAAAGGTATTCATACCCCTTGACATTTTCCACATTTTGTCATGTTACGACCAAAAACATAAATATATCTTATTGGGATTTTATGTAATAGACCAACACAAAGTGGCACATAACTGTGAAGGGGAAGGGAAATGATAAATGGTTTTCAACATTTTCTACAATTAAATATTTTAAAAAGTGTGGCGTGCATTTGTATTCAGTCCCCCTGAGTCAATACTTTGTAGAACCACCTTTCACTGCAATTACAGCTGCAAGTCTTTTTGGGGACATCTCTACCAGCTTTGCACACCTAGAGAGTGACACTTTTGCCCATTCTTCTTTGCAAAATAGCTCAAGCTCTGTCAGATTGGATGGAGAGCGTCTGTGAACAGCAATTTTCAAGCCTTGCCACAGATTCTTAATTATATTTAGGTCTGGACTTTGACTGATCCATTCTAACACATGCACTAAACTGGAACAAAATCGAGTGGGACTTTACATGGACCTTGTAGGGTCTAATAAATGCACAAACTAAGGAGATTTTAAAAGAAAAAGTA
This sequence comes from Aquarana catesbeiana, assembly GCF_042186555.1. Taxonomy (NCBI): domain Eukaryota; kingdom Metazoa; phylum Chordata; class Amphibia; order Anura; family Ranidae; genus Aquarana; species Aquarana catesbeiana. Next base: position 373,894,970 of record NC_133327.1, read on the forward strand.
TACAAAAAAAAAACTTTTACTCTACACATACAAGTAGTTAGGTTAAAAAAATTCAAGACAGAACTGGTTAAAATCACAGTTACAGTTAAGTTGTCCAGCATGTTGTTGACCTGTCTGAGAAATCCGAAGAGTCGGCCTACATATTTAGCGGGGTGACCCAATTCATCAGGGCCTCCGATTATAGTACAAATTATACATATACTGTAATGATACACAAACATATTATTAGTCTACCCCCCCTTCCCTCTCATTTTCTCCCCTTTTCCCTCTCTCCCTCCCCCAATTTTTGTAGACTTTTTAAAATTCAGCCTCCTTCTTAGATATAGTTGCTAATTTCACCTTGACTATCCAAACTGCCATCGATATATAGGAATACCCGCCCCTGATGTGAGGATGCAAAGCTAATCCCCACAGGCTCCCCAGGCTAAACCTCCATCAAATCGGCCGCTAATATTTTACAGGTGAAGTTGCCAATATTCATTTACAATCTCTTATGCCTATTATGTGTTCCAAATTTAAATATTGTTTATAATATCGTTCATATGCGTACGTTGCCCTATTAATCTGTCCTCTCCCTCTTTCCCTCCCTCCCCATGGTTTGTCGCAGTGCATGTAACAGGCTCCATTATGATCCAGTGGGTAGACTTCTCAAATTATTAAACCTTAATTTAAAGGAAATATGATAATATTAGTTAACACTGTTGCAATATTCAATGTAAACTTTTTCAACCTTCATAAGAATTTGCTGTTAATAACATGTTTGTGTATCATTACAGTATATGTATAATTTGTACGATAATCCGAGGCACTGATGAAGTGGGTCACCCCTCAAAACGCTTAGGTCAACTCTTTGGATTTCTCAGCCAGGACAACAACATCCTGGACAACCTAACTAACTCTGATTTTAACCAGTCTGTCCTCAGTTTTTTTAACCTATTTGTATGTGTAGAATAAGGTTTTGTATACTTTACTTTTAAAATCTCCTTAGTTTGTGCATTATTAGACCCTACAAGGTACATGTAAAGTCCCACTCGATTTTGTTCTAGTTTGGTATATGTTTTCTATGGGATGGTACCTTTGCAGGGTCATAATTATCTCACACTCATCCCCCACATCTTTCTACCATTCTAACACATGAATATGCTTTGATCCAGACCATTCAATTGTAGCTCTGGCTGTATGTTTAGGGCCGTTGTTCTGCTGGAATGTGAACCCTCGCCCCAGTCTCAAGTGTTTTGCAGACTCTAATGCCGCGTACACATGGTCGGACTTTTCGTCTACAAAAGTCCGACGGACGCCGACGGACTAAAGCTGGCTGACAATCCGATCGTGTGTGGGCTTCCTCGGACTTTCAGCGGACTTTTCCAGCCTCAAATCTGAAGGACTTTAGATTTGAAACATGCTTCAAATCTTTACGTCGTAACTACGCCGGACCCAGAAATCCGCTTGTCTGTGTGCTAGTCCAACGGACAAAAACTTATGCTAGGGCAGCTATTGGCTACTGGCTATCAACTTCCTTATTTTAGTCCGGTGTACGTCATCACGTACGAATCCGTCGGACTTTTGTGTGATCGTATGTAGGCAAGTCCGTTCGTAAGAAAGTCTGCCGCAAGTCCGCCGCAAGTCCACCGCAAGTCCGCCAAAAGTCTGTCGGACTTTTGTAGACGAAAAGTCCGACCGTGTGTACGCGGCATAACAGGTTTTCTTCTAAGATTGCCCTGTATTTGGCTCCATCCATCTTTCCATCAACTCTGACCAGCTTCCCTGTCCCTGCTGAAGAAAAGTATCCCCACAACATGATGCTGCCACCACCATGTGTCACAGTGGGGATGGTGTGTTCAGGGTGATGTGCAGTGTTAGTTTTCCGCCACACTTAAGTGTCCGTTTATGAAGCAGTGGAATATATTCACTGCTCCATTCTCCGGCATTCACAGAGGAGAACTCTCTCCTCTGAGTGCCAGTTTATGCAGCGGTGTAGAACGCTTCTCCTTTAATGAAGTGAAGCGACCTACAGATGCTTCAAACAGTGGAGAATGTCCCCTGATACTGGAATCTCGTGAGACTTAACGAGATTACAGTACCAAAAATTCACTGAAACACTCAAGGTGTCCGTTTATTAAGCAGTGATAGATTATCACTGCTCAGTACACAGACAGTCCACCTCATGTTAATAAAATAAATAGTCCCCCTACATACACACACACATTATATATATATATATATATATATATCACAGAAATATGACAGGGGGACATGTTTACTGTCTTGGGAGGTCTGATCGAGGTAGAAGGAAGGTAATAATATTCCTCCTTCCCCATCAGTTCCCTCTGGATTCTCTCTTCACTCCCCGATTCACCACCTCTGAGTTGGTGAATCGGGGAGTGTGAATTCTGACACAGATCGTCAGTGAAGTGCTGAGATCGCAGCTTTATAAACTGGCCATTTCTGTGTCAGACAATGATGGATTCTCAGTGTGCGGAGATCGGCGGAGAACATGTTCTCCCCCGATCAGCTCTGTTTCAGCCTCCACATGGCTTCTCGCAAACTGCAAAGGGACTTCTTTGTACAACGGCTTTCTTCTTGCCACTCTTCCATAAAAGGCCAGATTTGTGGAGTGCACGACTAATAGTTGTCCTGTGGATTCTCCCACCTGAGCTGTGGATCTCTGCAACTCCTCCAGAGTTACCATGGGCCTCTTGGTGCTTCTCTGATTAATGCTCTCCTTGCCTGGCCTGTCAGTTTAGGTGGACGGCCATGTCTTGGTAGGTTTGCAGTTATGCCATACTCTTTCCATATTTGGATGATGGATTGAACAGTGCTCTGTGAGATGTTCAAAGCTTGTTTTTTTTTTTTTTTTTATAAACTAACGCTGCTTTAAAATTCTCCACAACTTTATCCCTGACCTGTCCGGTGTGTTCCTTGGCCTTCATGATGCTGTTTGTTCACTAAGGTTCTCTAACAAACCTCTAAGGGCTTCACAGAACAGCTGCATTTATACTGAGATTAGATTACACACAGGTGGACTCTATTTACTAATTAGGCGACTTCTGAAGGTAACTGGTTCCACTAGATTTTAGTTAGGGGATACAGAGTAAAGGGGGCTGAATACAAATGCAGGCCACACTTTTCACATATTTATTTGTAAAACATTTTGAAAACCATTTATAATATTCCTTCTACTTTACAATTATGTGCCACTTTGTGTTGGTCTATCACATACAATTCCAATAACATACATTTATGTTTTTGGTTGTAACATGACAAAATGTGGAAAATTTCAAAGAGTATGAATACTTTTTCAAGGCACTGTACAATAATCTATAAGCCTTCTGCACACTGGATGTTTTCACAGCTGCTGTTTTTGGCTTCAGGAGTTTTTTTTCTACAGCCAGTAAACTCGCCAGCATGTTATGTGTCCATGCACATATACACTTATCACAAGTTTTTGGCAGGGCCATTTTCTGTCTGGAAAAAAAACCCAGGACTAGTGGGTGTGAACAGGAGTTTTTCAGCTGTAAAAATGCTCGAACTCTGAAAAACGTAGCTCTTCTGTGTGCAAAAAACTCACGTTTTTAAAAGCAGCATTCTACAGCTCAAGTTACTGATATTTTTATAATGTCCAGTATGCATGAGGCCATATAGACAATTTATATATATATATATATCACACACATACACATAGTACATATTATAACCCACTAATGTCCCAAGTAATAGAGAATCCTTATTTTAAAAATATAAGTTGAATAGCCACAACCTCTTCTCAGATATTAGCTACTCTGGGGCTTTAATGATCAGGGTTTGCATCTGGCCTCCAGCTGTTCCCTAGATATCCCGCTTTTGTATACTGAAGGTAAGATTTCACTGATGTAAAATTACAAAGTCACACTCTTTCACCCAAGCAGTATGAACAAGAACAGTCAAAATTATTAGGAGCAGGTAGGCTTCAACACCAGTAGTACTATTTTCAGCTGTATAGTCTTTAGTGAGCTGCTGTGATTCCTTAAAAACATTTCCTAAATCCATTTTACTGAGTTTTGACTGAAAACAGGAATATATTTTCTGTCCACTTGGTGGAAAACCCCTATAATCATATATTATACTATACAGACCCCTGAGGAATACAACTGTTCGAAATGCTTTGGGTTGATCCATATGAATGTCATTTTAAAGCAAGACATATTGATAATTAATGCAACACGTGGGGAAAATAGTAATTCCCCACATAGTGCCTATAAAGTCCCAGCCCCATGTATACGTTTTGAAGTCAATTGTAATGCTGTGTTAAGTCTTTGTGGATATCCCAAAACCAGTCCTTTGTAAGTTTTTAAAAACAAAAGTTTGTGAGGCCAGGCTACTAATTGGAAAAAAACAAGCATTACATTTGATCTAAAACATATCCTCCTGTCAAAAACCTGGGCAAATGTATTTTTTTTTCTTACTGTACTAAAAGGTTGTATATCCTCCCAGTACTTGGGATACACGTAAGCTGTACAGTTAACTTGAAATTTAGTTGAGAGCAGTGGGCGCAGACACATTGGGGTTTATTTACTTTACTGTGCACTACAAGTGAACTTGAAGTGCTGTCGCTGTAGATCTGAGGGAGAAATGCAAGGAAAAGAAAAAAAAAAAAACAAAACAGTATTTTTGCTTGCACATGAGTGGATGATAGAAATCAGCAGAGCTTCCCCTCAGATCTACAGTGATTGCACTTAAAAGTGCACTTGTAGTGCACTTGTAGTGCACAGTGGATTTGCCTTTAGTAAATCAACCCCATTATTTTAAAAGAGCTCTGCTGGAAATAACAGTTTCAGCTACTTTCATTTCAATAGAAGGGGACGTTATCTAGTTCTATCTATTCATGTAAAAAAGCTCCTCATTTTGCTGTTTGATTATTTTTAAATATGTAGAAAAATACTTAAAATTTATTATCAGCTAAGTACATGTGGATTTCAGATATGGTAGCCACCGTTGATAAATACTGGTATAATACATTCATCATTCAGATATGAATACCCTAGAACATGGTGGATTACAGAATGATGTCATATTTATGTGACATCAGTGTGTAGAGTCAATGCATGTAGAAATCAAAGAGTGAACCACTGGGAAAAATGCAGAGCTAATTCTGGCAAACTGCTTGGCTAACTCACTCAGGAGTAAAAGTACTATTATTGGCCAAGTTTTGACTTTTCTTATGTGTGACATACATGGTCTTGTGTGCAATATATAAATCATATATATTGAATATTATATGACAAAATTGAATATTGGTAGGTTTATGGTTGAAGTTAAAGCGGAATTCCAGTCAAACAAACTACTTTTATAGATGCTCCATCTGATAACACCTATTCTGACTAACCTGTGTAAAAAAGGCCTGAAAATAGGCAAGTATATCGATCTTTACTTTAGTTAGTTCAAATAGGTTAGAAGAAAGTAAAATAAAGATATGGACTTTGTAGGCACACGCGTAAATTGTAAAGAATTAGTTTTTTTAATTGGATAAAGTTAAAACCCATTATATACAGACACAGATTAAAAAAAAAAAAACATATATTTGAGTGACCTCACAGACTCTAATATCACCTCTAATAGATAAATACCACATAGGAAATGTGCTAAGATTGTAACATGTAATAACAATATACATCCAGTGATTATTAGATACGTGAAGTGGTTGAGTCGCAGTAAGAGGTCCCTCAGAAAAATTGATCTACATGTTACGCTTGTTGGTGCACTTCTACAGGAACTTGCATATCTAATAGATGTATACAAAGGCATCATATAAATACATCATAATATCCAACATAAAACTTAACCAGCTATAAACAATGAAAATGATCACTTTAAAAGAGTCCAGGAGGGTGTGTGGCCCAGAGAGTGTGACTACCAGGGGGCAAGAAGCAAAACCCCCCTATGGGGACACAAACAAATATCACGTTAACATATTTTTGAAATAGTATCGAGTCAAAAATAGGAGCGATACATTAAATGTTTTTTTAAAAAATTGGGAACTTACATAATTGAACTTTACTGGAAGGTAAAAAGAATATAAATGTAGAGATTATACGTAAATGTGGGTGATCCCGGCAGTATAAAAATACCAATCTGTAAAGAAAAAATAGAAAAGTGTAGTACCAATGTGTGTGCACAAATTCACATGCACACACACATTACAAGCATCATAGAACTGGTCATAGAGAAAGAAAAAAAGGGGGTATGCTCGTGGATATATGTTTAAAAAAAGGCTTACCATGTGCTAAGTACAGGCATGAGTTCAACACTATATAACGCTGGTAAATGTAACATTCAAAAGGAATGGTAATATTAAACACACACGGGGGGTAGAAGATTGTCTATAGCGGCGACATCAATATTTGGCTGATAGACGGCGATGTCCAAAAATCAGAGGAAAGGTATTAGGCTTAATTGGCCAAAGAAAGAAAAAAAATGAAAAAAGCAAAATGGTATTGCTAGTAGCGTAAACATGGCTAAGGATCAGGAGATCAAAATATGCCAGATGTAGCCAGCTGATCTTACCTCAAAAGGACAAAATAGTAGTGACTGGAAAAGAACCGCTGTCGTGTGTGCGCATGGATGGATAGCGTTGCCTGACTGATTGAGCCAGGGGACAAGTCCGTTATGTATATGTCCCGACCAGAAATGTGTCACCGCAAACCGAAAGTGACGCAGTCCGGCCTGGCCACAGGCTGCCGCGCGTGCGCCGACGGCCGACGCTCACATGGCAACAATCGGCCAATAAAATGGCAGCAGAGGCGGGCCAAGGAGGGGTGGTAAAACCCAAGCAGCCCTGCCAATCGCCACACACCTAGTCAAACGAAAGGGACAAGGTGTGTGGTGCTGGGGGAGCAAAAGGAGCCTCAATGCTAACCTGAGGACCACGAGAGTGGGCACACCACCCTGCTGGACAAAAACAAAGCAACATGCATATAAAATATAATGTAATATGGAATTTAAACAAAACATTCCTTGTAGCACATAATATAGAAAGCAAAATAACAAATATCCCAAATCTTGGATTCAGCATAGAGACATATGTTGTATCACGCTGTACTCAACTATATTGAGTCTCTATGATTGTAGGTTTGAAAAAAGATTGAGAGACCAATGGAACAGAAGGCACAGAAGGGAAGGTGGCACGCTCCAAACGACAACACACAATGTAAAGGATGCATCAATAAATCAGTGCATACATCGTGAACTGAAGTCTATAGCAAGCCAACACAACCAATGATGGAAGAAGCAATGAGGCAATGAGACAGACACAACAACAGTTTAAAGAAAGGGTTTGTAGGACTGAGTTTCAGTCCTGGGGGATAAATAGCAGCCAAACTCTCAATCCAGAGAGTTTCTTACTGGAGATTAGCTTTGTCCCACTCTCCGCCTCTTGGGTTTTTGGGGACGACGGCCAGAACAAAGAATGAGGTTGAGGATGAATCAAACTTATGATAGAGATCTAAATGTCGACTGACTAGAGTAAGCATCTTGCCGTTACACGAAGAGTACACATGGTCGTTTATCCTCTGTCTCAGTTGTCTGGCCACCTTCCCCACATAGAAAGCCCCACATTTATAGATCATAAGGTAAAGTAAACCCTGTGTCACAGCTTGCAGAAAATTTGAGGTAAAAGGTTTCACTATTGGGGAGTGTAAATTTCTGACCTGGTAATACCCAAGGGCAGAATGTACCTCCCCCACATCTTGAAAAACCTTGAGGTTGTTTGGGGGGGCGAACTTTGCCCCCATTGTAGTGACTAGAGACAAGCTTGTCATGAAACGATTTGGCTCGCCTGAAGGTTATTTCAGGATGTTGACCAATATATTTGTTTAAGACTGGATCCTTCCGAAGGAGGTGCCAGTGGGTGGCCATAATATTTCTAAGTTCAATAAGGTGGGATGAGAATCTCGTGACAAGCCTGACTGTCAGTTTGACGGTAGGGACTTTAGATTTCAATAAAAATTACGCGTTTGGCGTGCTGCCTTGTTGTAGGCTTGTAGGAGAGACCTACTATATCCTCTAGATAGCAAAATTGCTTGTAATAGTTTGGCCTGTTTTTAAAAAATCTGCTAGATGTGTATAATTCCGCCACAATCTGATATATTGAGCATAAGGTATGCTTTGTATTAGAGCTGGTGGATGTGCGCTACCCGCATGTAACAGCGTGTTACCCGCTGTTTTGCTGAATAGATCGGTTGTCAGATAGTTGTCTTCATCTTTAAAGATAGTGAAGTTAAGAAAGGTAGTTTTGTATTTATCACAGTTGTAAGTGAATTTCAAGCTGTATTGGTTTTGGTTCAGCAATTTCATAAATTCATCAAGTGAATCCCTAGTATCTATCCAGACAATGAAGACGTCATCGATGTAACGCATCCAACAAAAGATATGGTTTGTAAAGCTGGACAGAAGATCACTGGCAAAAAGATTGCACCCCCCCAGGTACAGGTTGGCGTAGGCTGGTGCACAACAAGTTGCCCTTGGCTACCCCCTGTACCTGGAGGTAGTGGGAATCCTTAAAGCTGAAGTAATTATGAGTCCGTATGAAGCAACGAAGCCTCAGAATTAACTCATTAAAATTTCCAATGGTGATGATCCGCTTCATAGAGGAAGGTACGAATCATCCCGACACCCTGCTCGTGCGGGATGCTGGAGTATAGGGCCTCCACATCCAGAGTCACGAGCAGGGCACCGGGAGGAACGACCATATCTTCTATTTAAGAAAATCCAATGTATCTTTGGTGTGCGATGGTAAAGATATAACATGTGGCATTAAAACCGAATCCACCAGTTTGCTTGCGAGCTGTAAGAGATCCAACATTGAAATTATCAGTCTACCAGGGGGTGACAAGGGATTCTTGTGCACTTTAAGTAGTGCATAGAATGTCGCAACCCTGGGAGACCTAACATTCAGGTAGTCGTACAAATCTTGATCAATGAGACCTTCAGAGAAGGCCTCATTGATAATTTGCAGAAATTCATTTTTAAAAGAAGAGGTGCGGGATGTAGCTATCCGACGATACCAATGGGAATTAGATAAGATGTTGAAACACATTGTTTTATAGTTAGATTTGGTCATAAGTACAACATTTCCTCCCTTATCTGCAGCCTTGCTTATTAGGTCAGAATGATTCTGTAATTTAAGAACGGTCTGCTGCAGTGTCTGTCAAATTGCTCTCCTTGGGAGCCACATCAAGCCACTTGATGTCACTCACTACATCCATAGAAATGCCCAGGCCTGGGGATTTGTAGTAAGATCTGGGAAATGTTTTTATTTTGCTTTAAATTTATGGGGGGGGGGGGGGGGGTGATGTTGTGGCATTTGCTACAGTATTTTCACCTAGAAGTAGCATAAGGTCCCGGAGGGCTTGAAAGTCCTCCATCTTAAAATGCTTAATGCTATCTGAAAGTTCTCGTTCTTGTTTGGACCGCAAACAAACCTTATCGAACATAAACTTGTATGTAAGATTTCTAATGAACACGTGGACATCCTTGCTTCATATCTAGTTTTTGAGAGGGACAAAAACTAAGTCTGTATTTAAGCACATCTAGTTCTTGCCTAGTGAATTGATAAGGAGTAAGATTTATTATGTCTAGTTCTAAGTTTGAGACAGGTAGGGCCTGAGTGAGGGAAAATTTGAAGTTTGTGTGCTTGTCTGATTAATGTGAGGATCAAGAGTGCTTTGTTTTTTGAACATTTTGTAACTGCACAGCAGGGGATAAATTTGGTGTAGCGTGTGTATTCGGGACATTAGGCTGTGACGCTATGTCTATAGATCTGGGTGATGACTGTGTGCTAGTGAGTGTAACATTCGTTATATTCTGTGGATGAGAAACAGATGATGTATTGTGCATCTGAACTTGTGTGTTTAGAATTTGTAATGCTTTTATAGCAGTGGGTCCCATATATTTTGTTTGTGACATATGCCCAACACCATTATCAGAAGTAGCACCTTGGCGTAGTGAGTGACAGAGTCTAATATCTTGATTATTGGGTCTCTTTTTAGAATAGGGTGTATAGTGCCCTCCACCATGATTTCTCTTACGTGTACTCGAGTCGTTGTGCGTAGTAGTAGTGCCTCTTCTTTTGGGTAACTGTAAAGAAAGAGTTGACCTAGATGAATCTGATTCTGTATCCTCATCGGTGATATCAAATTAGATTCCCTGATGTTGATTTCTACGATTATTTTTTCTGGGTCCCCTCCTTTGAAATGGAGTTTGCCAACGATAGGCAAAACCCTCCACAAAAGCCATCCTATCCTTAACTAATTTACTTTGTTTTTTGAAGATATCTTTGGTAATTTTAGTGATGTAATCTTTGACTTCCTGCCATTTCTTTGTAAATTGTGTATGATTTTTCTGATTTTCACTCGTAGATTGTAGACAGGATATCTTTATCAAGATTTGTCTGTTCAATCCGACAGTGAGAAATAAGCAACTTCATAAGTTCTGTACTACACTGTGCCAATGTTCTTTTCCAAGACATTTTAAATTCAGGACCAACATTTTGAAAAGAAGAAAGATATAGTTTTATTCTCAATCCAAGGGGGCTAATGTTTTCACATACGTTTTGCTGCAAGAAGTCTTCGTGCCAAAGAAGGTTAGACTTCTTTTTCAGCAGTCGTTTCATTTTAGTCATGTACTGATTAATCCCTATTTCCTGCCCTATGTTGACATAACAATTGGTTTGGATCTCATTCATATAGCCTGTCCAGGCTGTACCTACAAAGTCCATATTGAAATAGATCTGAACCACTAAGGATATCAATGGATAATACAAATAGGTAAACGGTCATCTAAATAAATTACCGGGGTGGAAGCATCCATTAATTAACAAAAAAATTGATTTTAATGCATCAACACTGGGTGACACTGTGGATACATGGGTAACAGTGTGCCAACATCCCAGTAATTGTTAGAAGAAAGTGAAATAAAGATATGAACTTTGTAGGCACATGCGGAAATTGTAAACAATTTTAGTTTTTTAATTGGATAAAGTTAAAACCATTATATACAGACACAGATTAAAAAACATATTTGAGTGACCTCACAGACTCTAATATCACCTCTAATAGATAAATACCACATAGGAAATGTGCACAGATAGTAACATGTAATAACAATAAACATCCAGTGGTTATTAGATACGTGAAGTAGTTAAGTCGCAGTAAGAGGTCTCTCAGAAAAATTGCTCTACATGTTAAGCGTGTTGGTGCGCTTCTTCAGGAGATTGCATATCTAATAGATGTATAAAAAGGCATTATATAAATACATCATAATACATAACTAGATATAAACATTGAAAATGATCACTTTGAAAGAGTCCAGGAGGGTGTGTGGCCCAGAGAGTGTTGACCACCAGGGGGCAAGAAGCACAATGCCCCTATGGGGATACAAACAAATATCACATGTTAAAATATTTTCGAAATAGTATCGGGTCAAAAATGGGGGTGATATATATTACATTTATTATATAAATAGTGCAGTGCTACTCGCTCTCATGTGATTAATCAAAAAAATAAAACCGATCTAAACACAGTGAAAATATCATCAATAAATGTCCATAGTAAATAAAATGTACCAAAGTTTATATATATATATATATATATATATATATATATATATATATATATATATATATATATATATATATAGTAGAGGCCCTAAAGAATAAAATGGTATATATATATATTTTCAATCAACTTTTCCAATTTCTTGATTGTTGTGCATCAGTAATCCACCGCTGTGTATCTATCACACTTCTCCAGTATTACAAAACATGTGCACACCTCCACCAGCTGTTATGCCTGTTCACCTCAACAATGAGCCACACAAGCGCTGAATGGGAACTCCCTCCTTTCTCCACTCCGATATCAGCTCTCCTGCTCCAGCCAGTTATATAAACAACTCACAGATGAGACTTTTCTCTCGGGATATGGTCTGTATTCATGCAGATACAAATGCAGGAAACATAGTGCTCTCCATTTAAATCATTTATTTGGGTTTCCCCTTTAAAATATTGCACTTACAAGGTTTAACAAAGATAATAATTTGTCACAGTGTTACAGGGTGTCCGTTCGCTCACCACTCTGCTGGCGTGAGGTCACAGACTCGGCTCCTTCCCATCTACACGCGTATCGCCTCAATTAGCTTTCTCAATTGTTGAGGTGAGCAGGCATAACAGCTGGTGGAGGTGTGCACATGTTTTGTAATACTGGAGAAGTGTGATAGATACACAGCGGTGGATTACTGATGCACAACAATCAAGAGATTAGAAAAGTTGATTGAGATCATAATATATATATATATATATATATATATATATATATATACACATACACACACACACACACATACATATATGTATATATATATATATATATATATATATATATATATATATATATATATATATATATATATATATATATATATATATATATATATATATATATATATATATATATATATATATATGAACTTTTGTACATTTTATTTACTATAGACATTTATTGATTATATTTTCACTGTGTTTAGATTGGTTTATTTTTTTTGAATAATCACACGAGAGCAAGCAGCGCTGCACTATTTATACAATAAATCTTTTAGTTGGTGGAGTGATACAGTAGAAGTGTTCAGCAGCTGTAGAAATTTAGTTTAATTTATATTAATTGTACACTTTCATAACAATTTTAATTGTATACTTATTTATTTAGCACATAGCACTTTGTGTGGCGCTGATTGACTATATCACGATATATATTACATGTTGCGTAATAAAAATGGGTACTTACATAATTGAACTTTACTGGAAGGTAAAAAGAATATAAATGTCGAGATTATACGTAAATGCACACAATTTACGAGTGTGCCTACAAAGTCCATATCTTTATTTCACTTTCTTCTAACAATTACTAGGACGTTGGCACACTTTTACCTGTGTATCCACAGTGTCACCCTGTGTTGATGCATTAAAATCCATTTTTTTGTTAGTTAAAATAGGTGTTAGGAGGAGGGGGGAATTAGTATTTTTAGAAATAGTTAGGGCTTGACTGGAATTCTAGTTTTTAGTGGTTTCTATCTTAACTAAGCTAGATCCTTTGATGAAATATGGGAGCTACCAACGCTAGCATACTTCTGAAACTGCTAGCTACTTGGTTCTGACTGGCATTAAAGTTTCAAAGTCATGGACCAAGAGCAAGCATGCTGCAAATAAACAAGAAAAGTCAGAATTTGTTATTTTTTTACTTGATACGGGTCAGTAAATCAAAAGCATCGAAGCCAAAGTATCAACATGACACCCAGACCTAACATTCTCAGGAGATGTCAGCTCCCATTTTTTTCATGGCAGTTCTTAAAATACCTTTTATTTGTACATATTTATTGTGTTAGTATATATTTTGTGAATGAATGTGTTATTAGGTTCATAAAGGTTACCGTGGATTTTTAAAAAAATAAAGAATCAATTGTTCTAAACCCACAAAAACCATGCATACATAATTTTAGACAGCAAATAACTCTTTATGACTTCAAAATACTCTCCGATCAGGTCTAATTGCAGTAATAAGAAAATACAAAAGAGCAGACTCCTTAGATCAGTATATTCAGTTATGTGAATTTAATAATAAAAATAAAGCCATTACATAAGGTTTATACAATACAATCTTATTTGTCACAACTTAAAGTATTTTTTATACTGAGGTAAAACATGTTTCACAAGTTCATGTTCAAATTGCATACAGAAAACATGCACTTTTTTGGTTATTAAATATCAAAAAGAGAATCCAGTTTATACATGTGAAACTATTAATAATTAACATTACCATTCACAATAGTGTTAAAAAAATAATTGTAATATTAAGGCATGACGTATTGTAAACTGTACTACCAAGCCTTAACTACTGGGTCCGATTGTGGGCACCAAGCCAAATGTCCCTTTATATACCTCTATATTTAGAGACGCTTTCTGTTGACCCCAAACCCTGCATACAGCATTCATGGAGTGGTAAACCATTATAATAATTGTCCTACTCTGAGCATGTAAGGAGTGTTGCTTGGCCCAGCATCTGACATCTGTGTACATAGGTTCAGTAACTCTTCTACACTGAAAAAGTCTAGTATTTTATATAGGCACCCACTGAAACATTCTGAATACTTCTTCCTTGCACAGGTGGCTGTATATACTATACCTACCCTTCATGGAAAAATAAATAAAACAAACCAGTATCAAAACCCAACATATCTAAACCAAGAAGAAAGGAGGCCCACAGTACCGGTCAGCATGGCTGAATCATTAAAACAAAATAAAATAAAAATCATGTGTCAAAACAGAGACTTTAAAGAATTAGGGCTCCTGTACACGAGCATTAAGAGCCTATGCAACATAAATATGGGCGTATTTCTCCTATCCGAGAACACCATGTGCTGCATACAGCTGCTCATAGGCACGAATGGCTGTACTTTATACTCAGGTGTAAGCTGGGACTCGCATAAACACACGTACAGTGTATGGCCCTATTCAAAGAACAGAAAAAAAACAGTTAATTATAATAATAGAAAAGTCACCAAAAGTGATATATTACTGTAACTGAAGTCCAGTGGGCAGAATCTCCTGAAAACTGTATAGCTGAACTTTACCTCCCAGTTTCTGTAGGCTCTACTCTTGCTAAAAGAGTGGTCATGGGTGTTCCAATCCTCATTACTGGAATTTGCCAAGTTAATAAAGGCAACCTCCTCATTTACATTCCTCAACTTTCACAGAACATGCTTGTATCAGATCATTCTGGTACATATGTATCTTACGAAGATTTTCCACTGTAGAATACTTTTAGCAATTTCATACCAAAAGTTAAAAAAAAAAAAGGAGGATAGAAAATGGAGTGTCAAACTGCTATGTTAAGTCGAGGAGGGTTCGGCATATATAAGCCTTTGGTGGAATCCAGTTGGTCATACTCTTCTATTAATGAGGATAATGATGTCAAAGCCTCTGAAAAACAGCTCTGCTCCATGCCGTCAACTTGTAGGTAATGGTGAAGATGAGCCTGCAAAAATTAAAGAGTTTACCAGTAATTAACCCTATATAAACATGTTTAAAAAATGAAAACAATATATGTGTATTTATATACGGTTATTATACGCTATATGCATTTTGCGCAAAAAAAAAACAAAAAACGTTATACATTAATATACATACCTTCTTTCTATACAGCCTATTAAACCGGTCTCTCAGGTCCATAAATGTTGGCTTCACACATGTGTTATTGGCTAGTGCCAGCAATGAATGGGAATGGCCAACTGGTGGGACAGAACACATCCCAGTTTCCACCCTTCTTGGTTCCAAGAGACAAATGGTAGTGAGGGTTTCAGCCTGAAAAAAAAAAAAAATAATTTTATAATATACACACACATATACATTGTTTTTTTAACAGAAGTCATCTAAAGTTATTACAATGGACTTTCCCATCTGAACCATAAAGTGTTCAAATCTACTAAAAACTGACAAAAATGTTATACTAGCCTTAAAGGGTTACTAAACCCTCTTTTTAAAAAAAAAAATAACAAACCTATCATACTTGTCTGCTTTGTGCAGTTGGTTTTGCACAGAGTGGCCCAGATCCTCCTCTTCTGGAGAAGCGCTCTCCTTCGGGACACCCGTGCGGGCATGCTCCCGAGTCCTGCTGCTGCATATATTGACAGACAGCAGGACTTGGGCCCGCCCTTCGAGTCACTGGATTTAACTGACAGTAGCCGGAGCCAATGGCTGTGCTGCTATCAATCTATACAATCAGGACACGAGACATCGGCCGGAGCTGGTGTGCTCCTTCCCGTCGTGGGAATTACAGGGCCCAGGCAAGTAAAAGGGGGGCTGCATTAAGGTGAAAAACCTTGAGGGTTTACAAACCCTTTAACAACTTCAGCCCCGAAGAATTTACCCCCTTCCTGACCAAGCCCTTTTTTGTGATATGGCGATACCAAGCCCTTTTTGCAATACTGCAAATTGCGGTCGTGCGACGTTGTACCCAAACAAATTGACGTCCTTTTTTTCCCCACAAATATAGTTCACTTTTGGTGATATTTGATCACCTCTGCGGTTTTTATTTTTTGCGCTATAAACAAAAAAAAAATAGCAACAATTTTGAAAAAAAAGCAATATTTTTTACTTTTTGCTATAATAAATATCCCCCCCCCAAAAAAAAGCAATAAGCATATAGATTGGTTTGCGCAAAAGTTATCGCGTCTACAAAAATAGGGGATAGATTTATGGCATTTTTATTAATTATATATATATATATATATATATATATATATATATAATATATATATATATATATATATATATATATATATATATATATATATAGTATATATATATATATATATATATATAATGGCTGCGATCTTCATCGCGACTGACATTATGGCGGACAGATCGGACACTTTTGACATTATTTGGGACCATTGGCATTTATACAGCGATCAGTGCTATAAAAATGCATCGATTACTGTATAAATGTCACTGGGGAAGGGAAGGGGTTAAACACTAGGGGGCGATCAAGGGGTTAAGTGTGTTCTAACTGTAGGGGGGGTGGGCTCACTAGAACATGACAGATCACTGGGAGCAGTAGATCCCTGTCATGTTGCTAGGCAGAACAGGGAATAGCCTTGTATACCATCTCCCATTCTGCCTCTCTGTGCCACCGGTGGACTTCGAGCTAGCTGCCGATGACGCAGTGACGTACGGGTACATCATTTTGCGCAACCCTGCCACTTTGATGACATACATCGGCGTGACCCAGTCGGCAAGTGGTTAAACAACTATCTTTAGGGCCATTTCACACCATAAAAACGCAGTCTGGATGCGTTCCAAATGCTTTTCAGCATGCACGTTTTTGAAGCGTTCCAGTGCGTTTGTGGTGCAGTCCAGTGCATTTTTGCCCCTCTTTTTCCTAACTTTTAGGCCTGGTTCACACTAGTGCGATACCAGACATTTCATGTGACTCACACCGCATTGCTGTTCAGATCACATTCTATGTCTGTGCAATGCGATTTCAGCCATACAAACTGTATGGCTGAAATCACATCACATTCGAAACAAAATGGTGCAGAACCCTTTTTTTGGTCCGCACTGGAATCGGATCGTGTGGGTATTCACACTTATGCAATCTGATTCCTGCACCATTTCACAGTTCGCACTGTGATCTGCTGACCAATCTGGGGGTGTCGTTAACTTTACATTGATACCTGCAACGGTTTGCAGATCTCAGTTTGAACCACTGTGCGATTCAGGTGCGATGCAGGAACCCGCACTGGATTCGTAGGACATGTGCGTTCCAGTGCGTTTTTGATGCATTTTACAGCGTTCCAGTACAGTCCAGTGCAGGAAAAATGCAGCATGTTCTACTTTTTTTCTGGAACGCACTGATACTGCAAGCACTGGTGTGAACTATGCCATTCAAAAACCATATAACCTACTTTCCAAGCATTTTTGATGCAGAAAAAACAAAAAAAACAAAAACAAAAAAAAAAAACAAAAAAAAAAACCGCACTGGACTGCATGTGAACCCTTAAGGCCGGGTTCACACCTGTGGGCCTTTGTGTGCATTTTGCAGCACATAATAATTCATGCATCATGAAAATACATTGATTCCAATGAGGCGATTCACATCTGCATGTTCTGTTGTAAAAAATGAAGCATGTCCGATATGATCTGCATTTACCTCCATTTTCTAGCCCATTAATGTCTATGGAAGTGGATGAATAGACAGGTAAAAAACACATGAAAATGCATTAAAAAAAAACAAAAAAAAACACACATGTAAAATGCACTAAAAAGCGCATGTTAAAGAACACACACAAAACCAGGGTGGATAAAAATCAATGATTTTTTATTTTAAAAAAAATTTAAAAAAATAATCTTATTTTAAATCATATTTTTTTGTTTTTTTTTTAATCAAATTTGTTTTAATAAAATGCTTTTGGAGTATCTAAAGATAGTTTTCTATTTGATATACATTAGTTTATTCAGCATGAAATGGAGCTTAGTTATGTAGCATGAGGCTGTATAGTCTACAATATTTAAGTTTTTTGGTAAACTCATTCAATGAATCCAAACTCTGCAAGATGAGATAACATGCACTGCATTGATGCATTCACAGTTTCACAGTAACCATGAGATAAAACAAAGTTTAGGAATATTCCTTTATCCTATTATTTTGCAAATCTATGTACACTACAAACTGTATGATTGAATCGGTTCTGATATCGCTGGTTTACTAACCTGACAGCTTATTCTAAATAGGAAGCCTTCATTTTGTATGCAAATATTAAAGATTCTAACAACCAGCAAGAATAAGTGCTTACATTTAAAGAGCACCTGTCATTTAAGATCCATCATGGCAGCGCCTGTTAGCGGGCATCCACTCACCTGCTGCCGCCACGTCCCTCACCTTGTTGTGTCACTGCCGCATCACCAGCCATGCCATTAAAGTGAATGGGACTGTCGGTGAGTCAACAGCGGGTCAGATGAGGAGGAGCTGCTGCAGGACAGGGATGACAGTTGCTCTTGAAAAATTATGATTCAACCTGAAACAATTAATGGATCCACAGATATGGAGTTTATATGTAAATCTTGACTCTTCCAATACAAGCTGAGCTTTCCCCTTACTGGTCATTTTTACCTTCTTTTTAGTCACATGCAGATCTTGCATAATCCGGGGCTCTTCTTGGTTATCTCTACTTTCTGCATATCCACTACACTCCTCACTATGAACAACCAGGGGCCATCAGTCCTTGACATTGTTACTTGGGTATACTACATATACACAATAATTTCACGATAACCGCCCTGTGTATTGTTTTCTTCTACACTCCTAGTTTGCATCAATTTACAACTCGTACTGCTCTTTGAAATAGTATTTTGAGGCATGTGACAGCTGAGCCAGGGTGTGCTTTAGTTATAAGGACAATACTGGTATCAGTCAAAAAACAGACAGGTCAAATTCAAGATCCGGGCGCGATTTCTCAGAGAAGTCATACTGCATTACACAGCCCTTAGAAAAATACTTGTCCACTTAGTAACAGGTTTGCTTTAATCCCCATCCAGCAAACGTGGATTTTATTCACTCATGTGCCGCTGCCAGCCTTTCAGTGACTTGTAGTTCACACACAGGACTGTCCTTCCACTTCCAGTGGCTAACTGGAAAGGTGGGGTAATGAAAAGAAGGCAAGTATGTTTCTGCATTATAGCAAAACTGTTTATTTTTTCATATTTTGTGAAAACATTTTGCAGGTAAATTTTTCTCCTTCACTGATGTGCACTAATGAGGCAGCACTGATGGGCACGGATAATGAGGCACTGAAGGACACTGATAGGTGGCACTGCTGTGCTGATGGGTACTCACGGGCACTGATTAGCAGACTTGCAGGACACTATGGCACGGGCGCCAAGTAGTTAAAGTGGTTGTAAAGGATCAAGGTTTTTTTTTTTGCAACCCCAGCCATCCCCCCCCCCCTTGAACTTACCTGAGCCCCATCTCGATCCAGCGATGTACACGAAAGCCTTGGCTCTCCCTGGTCCCTCCCTTCTCACTGGCTGAGACAGCAACGGTAGCCATTGGCTCCTGCTACTGTCATTCACAGCCAGTGAGCCAATGAGGTGAGAGTGGGGGCAGGGCTGAGCCTGCTCAGGTGCACTAGGCAGAAGGGAGGGGCCTGGAGTTCTGGCGGGGGACCTGAGAAGAGGAGGATCAGGGCTGCTCTGTGCAAAACCACTGCACAGAGCAGTAAGTATGACATGATTGTGATTTAAAAAAAAAAAAAAAACAAATAAACCTCTAATAGCACTTTAAGGCCACATGTACATTGGACCTTCTTTCTGCTGCTCGTAGGAGACGGTTCTTTTTTTTTCCCAGCGTTAATCCCCCTGCATGTTAGCCTATGTGTCAATGCACACATAGGTGCTTAGAGGCGAGGCGTTTAGAGACCAAAAGAAAAGCCACACAGCCAGCCAGTGTGTCCAGGAGCAGCAGAGTTTTGGCAGAAAAAAAAAGTCTGACGCACCTAAAAGGCGCTTAAATGCTAGGTGCGTTTCGCGATTGAGCGTTATTTCATTTCAATGGCCAATATAATTTATTATTGTAGCCAATAAAATGAATTTATGCCCAAGTGCTTAACGCACCTAAATGCGTTACATGAGTTTATGAGCATTAACAGTTTTTTCTACCAAAACTCTGCTGCCAGGTGGAAAGGAGTCTAGGAGGGTTAGCAAAACATCCAGTGTACATGAGGCCTTAATATTGTGAAAACTTTATACATAAGGTTTAGACTCTTAGAAGTGCCCGTCGACTCCTAGATAAGTCTGACACAAAATACAATACAAATTCTTTCACAAAAATGTCTATGTGATTGGGACCCTTGTGTGCTATACACCAAAAAACATTTATTTTTTGGAGGCATTATTTGACACCAACCTTTCAATATTCCTGCGAAGGTCAGAAATGTGAACATTTCCTCTCACCATCAAAGCACAGGCAAGGTAAAGATTATGCTTCGGGTCTGCTCGAATTAACTGATGATCTTTGTTAAAGGCATCAGAGAACATTTGGTCCAACCTGTGCAAAAATAACATAACATCACAGTAAACTGGGTGTTGTGCTGCATTCTCAAAATGGCAGCAAAATACTATAATGTGCAAACATTCATTTAACTTTTTTTGTTATATTTTTGTCTAAGAAACGTTCCCCATGTTACTACAATTGTTCAGTGCAGTCTTTTCCTGTTTAATGGATCCCTAAGGCATATCAATTTGCAAGTAAAGAGCTCAGTTAGGAGAAACTTGGCATGAGAAAATCACAGAGGCAGTTGTTGCTGACTGTTCCTCCCAAAAAGCTAGCTGCCCTGGTGTTGTGCTGATGGAACATATAGGAGGTAAGACATTCTGTGCCTTTTCCTATACTCCTCTTTAGTAAGTTCCAGGTCAGTGACAAAAGTATTGATGGCAGACAGTCGTTGAACTAGCATTTTTTACAACAGCAACCCCTATAGGTCTCTCATGATGGGGTCACTTTAAAAACCCTAAATCTCTCTGGAGGAAGATATTAAAGTGGTTCTAAAGGCAGAAGGTTTTTTTTTTTTTTTATCTTAATGCATTATATGCATTAAGATAAAAAACCTTCAGTATCCAGCAGCCCCCTAATACTTACCTGAGCCTCATCTCAATCCAGCAATGTGCAAGTGCCTAAGCCATGCGGGACTCTCCCTCCTGATTGGCTGAGACACAGCAGCGGTGTCATTGGCTGACTTTGACAGCAGCAAGAGCCAATCAGCAGAGAGGGGGCAGGGCCGAACCATGGCTCCATGTCTGAATGGACACACAGAGCTGCGGCTCGGGTGCCCCCATAGCAAGCTGCTTTCTGTTGGGGCACTCGACAGGGGGAGGGGCTAAGAGACCAGGCGAGGAACCTAAGAAGAAGAGGAGGATCTGGGCTGCTCTGTGCAAAACCACTGCACAGAACAGGTAAGTATAGCATGTTTTTTTTTTTTTGTTAACTTTAAAAATAGACTTTAGTATCACTTTAGGTTGGCCATACACGATTCACTTTTTTTATTTAACTAGCAGGTTGAACAAAAGAAAAATGAATGGATTCCTCCAGCCACACACTTGAGGTGGATGTGGGAATCCCTCCCATTAAGCTAATGTATTCTTATGCCCCGTACACACGATCGGATTTTCCGATGGAAAATGTGTGATAGGACCTTGTCGTCGGAAATTCCGACCGTGTGTAGGCTCCATCACACATTTTCCATTGGATTTTCCGACACGCAAAGTTTGAGAGCAGGATATAAAATTTTCCGACAACAAAATCCGTTGTCGGAAATTCCGATCGTGTGTATACAAATCCGACGGACAAAGTGCCACGCATGCTCAGAATAAATAGATGAAAGCTATTGGCCACTGCCCCGTTTATAGTCCCGACAAACGTGTTTTATGTCACCGCGTTTAGAACGATCGGATTTTCCAACAACTTTGTGTGACCGTGTGTATGCAAGACAAGTTTGAGCCAACATCTGTCGGAAAAAATCCTGGGATTTCGTTGTCGGAATGTCCGAACAAAGTCCGACCGTGTGTACAGGGCATTACAGTGGGGAAGCTTTCCTGCTGTTAGGGTATGCTTTGCAGCACTGCCGCCTATAGCCGGCAGCACTGATCAAGTGACGTTTTTCCAACAGGCTGGCTGATTGAGAGATTTACTTCTGTACAACCAGCCTGCCCCCATAGACAGATCAAAATTTGTTTGGTTCCTGCTGAGCTATGCCTGGCTTTAGCATGTATAGTAAGGAGGGTTGAGCAATATTCACAACGCACACGTTCCTGAATATAGCTGAAGAGTGAAAGGGTGCTATAGTGACCACTGGAAGGAGACCAGAAAAGCTTCAAAGCAAGACATATTTCACCAGTATACCAGGGAACTCCATAAGAGGGTCCAACAATTTATTGTATGATAACATCACAGCAGAAGATAGCAACATCAGGCCACATGCCTGATAAAGGGGTCCTGGGTGGCTCTGAAACATTGCTATCTTCTGCTGTGATCATACAACAAAGCACTAGACCCTCTTATGGAGTTCCCTGGTGTGCCGGTGACATAACTCTTGCTGGTAAGAAGGGTAGTACCTAATCTTGTATTTACCTCAGTAACACTGCTTAACACACTTAACATATTAAATTCATACAATTTTGATTTTGTGAGACAAATAGGCCAGACTCCTACAGGAAATGCAATAAATAACTAAAGTGCGCAAAATATGAAAAGCCAAATTTAAAAAAAAGCACACACACACTGCAAACCAAGATTGACTCTGAATCTATTTGGACTCTCTACAATATAAAACCACTGGTGGTTTTGCATCAAGCCTTTTTATGTAGCCAATTTTTGTTTGATAGCGATATATTTAGATTATAATCTTTCATTATGTATTTATCCATTTAAGATTTCTAGCCGACACACATTTTGAGTAGCAATTCTGCATGTCTCTTTGAGAATAAGTAGTTGGTAATATGACTCCTATGTATCCCCCCTCACCCCCCCAGGAAAAAAAAAAATGGCTGCTCGGCATTCAATTCTAAAAATGAAGCTGGTATATCGCTACTGTGAATGGGAGTTGTCATCCAACCAAAAATATGGCAACCATAACTTGCTTTATTTAAGCCTATGGTAATATGGCTCCAACGTCTCCCCCAAGTAAAATGATGGGCGCTTGTTATACAGCTTTAAAGATGGTGCCGGTACATTGTTACTGTGAATGCGAGTTTCTATTCAACCAAAAATATGGCACCCACAATTTGTTCTATTTAAGCTCATAGATCTGTACTTAGTGTAATCTTGACAAAGGGGCAGCTCTGACCAGAAACGCGTTGCCACGCTCCTCACATTATGCGTGACGTCATCAGCAGTGCAGTCCAGGGACAACACCGACCTGCTGTCTCTGGCAGCTTCCTAGGGCTCCGTACCCTTTATCATACACTTACCGTGTGTTCTTGGAGAGATGCCCTGCCATCTGTCTTGACATGCAATTGCTTAATTTACTTATGTGAGTGCATTTGTTTTTATGCCTATTGAATAAAAATACTACACTGAGATAGTGGCGCTTCTCTCTTCTGCCACTTTGTTATACAGATTCCTACAGGCACATATAAATTATGGTCTTCATAATTGCTACCCTTTGTCTAATAAAATTGTTCTCATTTATGCTAATCTACTCAAGGTATTGGAAACTGATTCGAAGATCGGCTGGGGTGCGGACATTGCGGGCTCCCTGGACAGGTAAGTGTCCATATATTAAAAATCAGCAGCTGCAGTATTTGTAGCTGCTGACTTTTAATTTTTCGTGTTTGGGGGTCCTCTTTAATTTACAGAATGAGCTTTCCCATCAGCGATCTAGGGATTGCTAGAGAGCTGTGACATGAGAAAGGGAACTATAAACACATTAGAGCAATTGCTATACACAGTTAGATGGGACAGCAAGAAGAATTGCATGGGTCAATTTAACAGCCCTAGCCTCAGAGCTCTCACCTTCGTGTAGGTATATTCACATCAGCAAGTGTATAGAGAGGAGTTAGGCTGGAGGTCAAATAATGCAAATGAGGAAAGGGGACCAAGTTCATGGTGATCTCATTCAAATCCATATTAAGTTGCCCTTCAAATCTTGCAGAGCTAGGAGGAAAACAAAGACATTAAATGTGATTTGCTGTCTCATGCACTGCTTCCCATTCAGCCATTTTTCAAAATTTGACATGCAAATATAAAACGTGGTTCCTTAATCTTGAGGATCCTTCATCTGGCAGGATAACAGTGATAAAAGTACATCTAATATTTGTGTACCCACGTTATAGTGATGTCCAAAAGGTGCCTACAACTAGTAAATGGGCTGCTGCTGGAATAAAGGAGTATTTCAAATCCCAGCGCTGTCCCCGTGGATCATACAATTCATGTATTACCAATCCTCATAATCATAAGCATATATAGTATTTAATTGAGTCCAAATGTGAAAGAAATTATTAAAGTTAAGTTCTCCTAATAAAATAATCTGAAGACCCCCAGCGGGAGGGAGAAATGCATTAGGCAGTAACTTCCGGTGACATTGTGCTTGTTCCCGAATTGGCATTACATGCTTTTTTATCCAGAGTGTTTGCGAGTTATATATGTTTTAGACTTTATTAATAAAATGGAATTACACTATGGAGATCTCTTCATCCTCTTTACATGACAAACATCTTGTCAACCTGCCAGCTCACTGAGAGAAGTGGAGGAGCTGGAGAAACATCATAATCTGTGGACTCATCTGTATTGACAGGTGCATTAAAACTCATAAGTTGGTGAGTGAGGGCACAAGAGCACTTTAATGCACACAGAAGAATTGGAGCACTGCTTGCACCGTGAAGAAAGCACTTTTGCACTTTATTAGGAGAACGTTATTAATTTCTTTCACGTTTGGACTCAATGAAATATTATATACGCATATGATTATAAGTATTGCTAATATATGAATAGTATGATCCAAGGGGACAGCGCTGGGATTTGCACATAGAGTGCTAAAATACAACTCAAGCTAAAACATCTTTGTTTGAATAGAATTGGATTGGTTAGGGTCTTTTGCAGCTTTTCATTGTTGTATCTTTCTACCCTCTGGGAAAATTTTTCTTAAAAAGAAAAAAAAAAGGATCACATGAAAAATACAGGGGTTGCTATTGCGAACTTCCTGCTAAAAATTGCAGTTTCCTAGTTGTTTGTGGCTTCAGTACTTTCTGATTCACTGACCCGGAACAAGTATGCAGCAAGTAAAGACAGAGTGAGGTCAGAACATCTGATTTGCATATTCGATCTGGGTTAGGCCAGCCATACATGGATTGAAATTCATCTGGTTCAGCAGGGACTGCCCAAATTTCGATCCATGTATGGACAGCCTGGTTGTACACAAGCTGCTCTATTGTACAACTAGCCTGTTGGAAAAGTATCTCTCAGCTCTGCTGGTGCTGATCAGTGTATTCTGAAATACAATAGGGCAGCGGGAGGTATTCCCCCATCCACCTCGAGTATGTGGATGGGTAAATCAAGAAATTAAAAAAAAAAAAAAAAAAACAAAAAAAAACAAAGAAGGACTTATGTATAACCAGCCTTAAAAAGTGTTACTAAACCCACAACAGTAAAATGAGTCTGTATATGCAGTAAAGCACGCTTGTTATACTCATTGTGGAACCTAAGGGGTTAATCCTCTGCACTGTGGAAAAAGGCTGTTTGATCCTGTCTTCTCTGATCTTCCCCTTCCTCCACTGACCCCAAAACAAGTCCAGGTAAGAGAGTTACTGGAGTCAAGCTGCACATGCTCAGTTTGGGGTTTGTTGCTAGAGAGTTTTTTTTTCTTGGGGAGAGTGCATATGATTAGCACAGGGCCGATAAGCACTATCCAGACAGAGGGTCAGGGGGGTCCTGCATTCTCATAGGGCAATCGTGGAAGAATGAAAACTCCTCCTACAAGCTTTAATCGGACACTCATAGAAGTCATAGGACTATATACTGCTGATAAAAAAAGTATTTAGCAGTTTATATTTACTAAAGTAATTGCATATCCATGTTCTGTGTACTGTGGGAGACCAGATATAGTGAATGCAGGATTCTGGGTTTAGTAACACTTTAATCATTTAGAAAGAAATGAAGAAAAATGGTCAGCGTTTGAACCATGCAACTGGAATCAGGAATAAATGAGCAAATGCATTGTTGGAGTTTACAAATTATGACCGCTTGCAGCTTAAAATAAGAGACGATACAGCAGAGAAGATATTCATAGCATACATAAAACTTCCAATAAAGTGCAGTGCCCCCACAACCATACTAAAATGACATAATAGCGAACTATATAACGATAATCTCCACATGAATAGTACTAAGACTTGGTAACATATATACCTGTACAGGAAAAAGACAATAGTGTGTAATATATAAACATTTCTAAAACAATAGTGTCACATTCAATGTCTTTTTGGGCATAAGTGCCCATATTCATGTGTATCACTATACATTTCTCTATTATGTAATTTTAGTATGGTGGTGGTTGTGCTGCACCTTTTTGGAAGTTAATTCATTTTTATGCGTTTTGGCAACGCGGAGCAATTGTTTTTTTTTATTCATAGCATACATAACACTGGTCGAAAGCAAAATACTCAGTTACCAATTACATGCATTTCTAAAGCTACGCAAGTTATTATGCAAAAAGGTGTTTAAACATCTTTTCTATTGGAGAATGTCTTGTGAAGAATATTCTCCTTATTAAAAAGGAACAAACCCACAAAACTAATTATCAAAACCAGTGAAAATGAAATATATATATATATATATATATATATATATATATATATATATATATATATATATATATATATATATATATATATATATATATATATATATATACACACACATACTCTATCTATACACACATATACACACACACACACACACACACACACACACACCAAAGTGCATATATAGCAAAAATTCACAGTAGCGCAACAAAAACACCTAATTGGGTGTTCAATACAAAAATGTATTGATCGAACATATATAAATATTCCATGTGCAAAGAAAACATAAGAGGGATAAAATTAAAATGTCATAAAAAGAAAAGTCCAATAGCAGTCCTCTTTAGACAGCCGAGAACAGGTGGGAAATGCCTGGGAAGTGACGTCACCAATAGACTTACTATGGGGCTTCTGTTGTCTGCTGCACCCGCCTACACAGAGAAGCCACTGCTGACAGCTCAGCGTGGGATCGAAGCGGCTGCACAAAAGGTATGTATAGCAAATTTTGTTTTACAGGGATAGATAGATTAGCCTTATGCCCCATACACACGGTCGGATTTTCCGACGGAAAATGTGTGATAGGACCTTGTTGTCGGAAATTCCGACCGTGTGTAGGCTCCATCACACATTTTTCCATCGGATTTTCCGACACACAAAGTTTGAGAGCAGGATATAAAATTTTCCGACAACAAAATCCGTTGTCTGAAATTCCGATCGTGTGTACACAAATCCGACGGACAAAGTGCCACGCATGCTCAGAATAAATAAAGAGATGAAAGCTATTGGCCACTGCCCCGTTTATAGTCCCGACGTACGTGTTTTACGTCACCGCGTTTAGAACGATCGGATATTCCGACAACTTTGTGTGACCGTGTGTATGCAAGACAAGTTTGAGCCAACATCCGTCGGAAAAAAATCCTCGGATTTTGTTGTCGGAATGTCCGAACAAAGTCCGACCGTGTGTACGGGGCATTAGAATGTAACATCACATCTGCGTATTAGAGATGGTATGAGAGTCCTTGAGGTCACTCAACTATATGAGTTTTAATGTGTTTGAATACAATGGTTTTAACTTTATCCTATTAAAAAATTTCAATTTTTTACCTGATATACACGTGTGCCTATTTTAAAGTCCATGTTTCTATTCTAATTCTTTCCTAGTCTTAGAATGTGGCTGCCAGAAGATTTAGGAGTTGGTTTTAGGCTGAACTTCTATTTTAAATTTTGCATACAATACAAGAGAAGTAGTACTTGGATCTTTGTTTACACCCAGTAACAGAAAACCATAGAATTGCAAAATGAAGGGGTTTACCTGGTGAGATTTAAAAGCAGGTTTGCTACAATGTTGTTCATGGCATCAAATGGTTTTTCATTTTCTTTTCCTCCACCTTTATTGGAAATTAGAAGACTATTTGGCTTTACACTTCCAAGTTTTCCAGAATTTGTCATCATCTGAACAATTTTATTCACAATGTCAACTAATGACTTAAAAGAAACAAATAATGGATCAATACAAAAAAACATAATAAGAACTAGAAGAAAAGAGACAATAGTATATAGTAAACTCCATGCTTTGTTGGATTACATAACATAAACACATATGTTCTCAGGATTTACCATATTTATCGGCGTATAACACACACTTTTTTCCCCTTTAAATCAGGGGAAAATTGTGGGTGCCTGTTATACACCGATCCCTGCTGTCTCTGAGGGAAGAGGAGCAAGCGTCGCTTAATTACATAGAGCCGGGGGCGTGTCCTGGCAATGGAGGAGTGAGGACGTGCATCGCTGCAGCTCCGTCCCGCCGCCGCACCTGATCACAGCCATTCCAGGAAATATCACAGCCAGCCGACTCCTGACATGTCCCAGAGGCACCGGACATCCTCATACCCACAGCGGAGTGACCGATCCAGGCAGGGTCAACTGCATTCGTTCCTGTCCGGGACCCGGGTACAGAGCCGCGAGGCTGCAAAGATGGCGCCGACCGGGAAGGCCCTGAAATCGAGCAAGGCGCAGACTGCTGCTGCTCAGCCACCGCAGACCACCGGATCCCCTATACCCTCTCCGGGATCGGTGAGTGATTCGCTCCCCCCTCATTCCCCAAGCTCTGCCGCGTCCATGGACAGAGGCCCTGAAGCCCCAGACCCCCTGGAAGACATGGATATCAGACGCCATATTTGGTCTCTCCCCACTAAGGATGACCTAGAAAGGTTTGCTGACAGGGTAGAGAAGGCCCTCAAGGAGGACATAGCACAACTGAAGGCAGGCACCTCTCACCTGGGGGGCAGACTAGAAACTTTGGAACAAAGATTTGATGACACTCTCCCTGTTATTACCATGCTGCAAGACAAGTGCACCACACAAGATCATCAGATTGAGGCCTTGCTCTGCCAATTAGATGATATGGAAAATCGCAGCCGCAGGGCTAACATCAGGATCAGAGGCCTGCCTGAGGCGACCGGAGCCAAAGATATTATACCAACCCTGGAGGGTATCTTCAGAGAAATACTGGGGCTCCCAAACACAGTTGCTATCGAGATAGACCGGGCGCATAGGGCCCTTAGGCCCCCTTCCCAAGACATGAATAATCCCAGAGATGTCATATGTAAGCTACACAAATACACATTAAAAGATCGCATAATGCAGAAAATGCGAGGCAAGCCCTATTTCGACTTTGATGGTGCCCAGCTTGCATACTATCAGGACATTTCCAGACGTACTCTAATGCAATGAAGGGCACTTCGTCCACTGCTAGAAGCCATACAAGATGCAGACCTGTCATACCGTTGGGGCTTCCCGTTCTTCCTTCAGGTGACCAAGGAAGGCAAAACTGTTACCTTACGCAACAAAGACGACTTGCCGTTCTTTCTGTCCTCACTGGGATTGGATCCTGTGGACTTTCCAGATTGGCGCGGCGCCTCGGACTTTCCGGCACTCAAGCTTCCACTTTCCCAACCATGGATTCCGGCCCCTCGCAGGAACCGCAGAAGAGACCGGCGACGTCAAACGCCTGACTCCTCACCAGGCCCAGCAACTCTGAGAGACTGATGGCCTGCCTTGGCCTGTCCCACCATGTTGGCCCTGTTTTTTCACTCTCCCCTGAAATACCTTCTGGCCTCCCAAACTCGATACTACTTGAGTACCCGAGACGCTTTTGACCCAGTCCCGCCCTATCACTTTTAAGCCTCTAACTCCGGTTAGATACAACTACCTAGCTAGATATAACCGATACACGCTAGGAACACGCTCATTATTTGCCCTGGACATTGCTTAAGCTCACTTAACTGGAGACATTACCCAATTTAATTCATCTGAATTTCCTCCCCATACTGCACACCATTAGGTGCGGTATATGGACGTGGTGGTGCCCTCTCGCCTTCCCCCTTGTTGGCTCACGTTCCCCCACATAGGCCAACCTTCGTGGTTTCTCTTTTTTTTTTCCCCCTAGGTTTTATTCCCCTTTTGGGACCCAGGGTTCGTGGTCTGATCCCCCCCCCTATAGGGGACGGGATTAAGAGCATGACCCTCAGATGTTATACAAGTCCGAGTGGCTTTGGATATGTTGTTCGTTATGTGTTTATCTCTGGTTTCTCATATCTTTGTCTTTCTTCTCTACCTATCCCCGCCTTTCCTCCCTCTCTTCCCTCTCTCCCCTTCCCAGGAGTGATCCGTCGCATCGACTTTCGCACCGAGCACACCGCCTACCAGACTGGTACGTCCATTCTCAGACCTACATATGGCTACTCTACAGGTAAGCTCATATAATGTACGGGGTCTTTGCTCCCAGTTCAAACGCAACAAACTATGGGGGGAGTTAAAACGATTGAAGACTCAGGTGGTCTTTTTACAAGAGACCCACTTCACACCCCAGTCGTTCCCCAAATTACCTACTCACCTATTCAATCAGTGGTTCCTGAGCAACTCCCCAGTGTCCAAGTCTAGAGGTACAGCCATTGCCATACACAAATCATGCCCCTTTCAGCCCACTGACTATAAAACCGACCCTTTGGGTAGATACGTATTTTTGAAAGGCAAAATTGCAGATCTCACCTACACGTTTGCGACGATCTACGCCCCCAACGCCAACCAGCTCACTTTTATTGACACGACTCTGGATCAATTGGCAGAATTTAAAGATGGCCTCTTGATTGTAGGGGGAGACTTTAACATCAGTCCAGACCCCTTGATAGATACATCCCACGCGAGACCCCCACACTCATATACTTTTCTCAAGCACTTCCGTAAGACACTCCAATCTCACCGACTGACGGATAGCTGGAGAACGTTGCACCCAACAGATAGAGACTTTAGCTACTACTCCAAGGTACACGATGTGTACACACGAATAGATCATATTTACGTAGACCCAAACGCCCTAGAACTTTTGCAAACGGCGTCCATCGGCAATATCACCATCTCTGACCACGCACCAATCACAATTGGCATTACACTACCCTTTGGTTCTCAAAGGGCCTGGACATGGAGACTAAACGAAAATTTACTGGACGATGAGGTAGTAGTAGAAGAGATTTCTAGCACATTAACCCACTATTTTAAAGAAAATCTTGCAGACGACACTGGAGAGGGAGTGGTTTGGGAAGCCCATAAGGCAGTGGTCAGAGGGGAACTGATTTCTAAAGGGGCTAAACTTAAGAAAATGCTTCGAGCAGACTTCCAGAGAGTACATTCAGCTCTACAAAAGGCTGAACTCCAGCATAAAGCTTCAGGGGGTGCTGAGGCATTGAATAAACTTACTGAGCTGAGGGAGTTGTTCCTGTGTCTCTTAGATCGCCAATCCCGTAAACAATTTAGATACATGTCCCACAAATTTTATGAACAAGGGAACAAGTGTGGTCGCATGCTCGCTAGAGCACTCAGAAAAAAACAAGCGCAGACATACATACCGAAGTTACATTCACCCACAGGGAACTTGCTAGTGCAGTCTTCTAAGATTGCTGCAGGCTTCAGAGATTACTACACTAATTTGTATAATATAAACCCCGAGCTTCCAATTGACTCCCGTGACACTAAAAGGAAAGCAATACAGGAATATCTAGCATCGGCAGGCGTTCCGTCCCTTACGGAGGAACAATGCTCCGATTTAGAATCGCCGATCACTCCGATCGAACTGGGGGCAACAGTGGAGTCCTTGCCCAATGGGAAAAGCCCGGGCCCAGATGGTTTTACTAAGGCTTATTACAAAACCTTCTTCCCACAGCTAGTAGCTCCCATGTGCAAGTACTTCAACTCCATAGCAGGAGGCAGGGCCATCCCATCAGAAGCCCTGTTGGCTCACATTACTGTGATCCCGAAAGAGGGCAAGGACCCCACTGTCCCCCAAAGTTACCGCCCCATTTCCCTTCTCAATTTGGACATTAAAATTCTGGCAAAGATCTTAGCCAATAGACTTAAACACCTCCTGCCTGGAATTATCCACCCCGACCAAACAGGTTTCATCGTAGGTAGGGAGGCACGGGACAACTCCCTCAGGGCAATTCAACTAATACACTGGGCCCGTACCCGCTCTGACCCCCAATCCTATATCATACTTTCGACAGACGCAGAAAAGGCGTTTGACCGTGTCGACTGGTCATACCTAGAGGCAGTAATCAGGTCCCTAGGGCTTGGGCCGAGGATGATATCCTCGATCATGGCTTTATATTCTACACCTTGTGCACAGGTGAAGGTAAACGGAACGCTCTCACCCAGCTTCCCAATCGGGAATGGCACGAGACAGGGGTGCCCCCTCTCGCCCCTGCTGTTCGCCCTGGTGCTGGAGCCGTTGCTTCGCACTGTGCGAAATAGTAGAGACATTAAAGGCTTGCAAGTAGGTAACACTGAACATAAGCTCTCGGCTTATGCCGATGATATTTTATTCCATCTCTCGGACCCCCTGATTTCACTACCTAACCTGATGAAGGAACTTAAGCATTTCGGATCTCTTTCCAACTTTAAGATAAACTACTCAAAATCAGAAATCCTGCCCATTTATTTGCCTTCTCACCTATCCACATCCCTGCGAGCTGCATTCCCCTTTACCTGGACAGTCTCATCCCTGCGTTACTTAGGGATACAACTAACAAATAGATTCGATACCCTGTATGCGACTAACTTCCCCCCGCTGATCATGGCGATTAAGAAAGACCTATTAAACTGGACACGAACTGCCTTTACATGGTTGGGACGGGTGAATATAATAAAAATGAACGTACTACCCCGTATACTCTTTTTTCTGCAGATGCTACCGATACCCCCACCTAGACTTTTTTTCGACAAGATGACCAGCATGCTATCTGAGTTCATATGGCATGCACGGAAACCTAGATTGGCCCTAAAGATACTTAGACGCCCAAAATCTGAAGGCGGTTTAGGGCTTCCCGACATAAGACAGTACTACAGAGCAATTGTCCTCCAGAGGATACTCAACTGGCGTTTCCACACCCACTCAAAACTATGGGTTTCCCTTGAAAAATGCCTGGCAGGCAGGAATTTATCCTTTGCCCCATGGTTGCCGAAGGAGCACAGAGGGCTGTCTGAAACAACTTCCCCGCTGACGGCACAGGTGCTCTCAGTCTGGGATCGGATGAATCCACTCCTTAAAATTGCACCCCCTGTGTCCCCACTTGCTCCTTTAGGTGGATTCCTATGGTTCCCCCCAGGTGAACAAATGGCCTTCTTTGAACCCTTGGTGGCGGATGGAGACGCCAGTTGTGGCAAATTTATGAAAGAGGGTAAACTCTTGAGCTTCGAAGCCTTACAGGCTAAAAATCAAGGCTCACCAATGAATTTTTGGAGGTACAGACAATTACATCATTTTTTCGAGAGACACGGTCACACAATTAGAGATCCTCTATCCCTGACCCCGTTTGAGCAACTTTTTGTGCAGGAAGAACCCGTTACCCATATGGTGTCAGAACTATACAAGCTACTAGGTTCGGCCGCCCAGCTACACAAACCTACTTACATTAGAAAATGGGAACGAGACTTGGGGACCGAATTCACTGACGTACAACTGTCTCATTTATACTACCTTACACATTCGTCCTCCATAGACTCCAAAGTACAAGAAACAAACTTTAAGATAATGTCCCGCTGGTACCGGGTACCAGAAGACCTAGCCCGCATTTATCCAACCAGGTCGGATCTCTACTGGCGGGGCTGCGGACATAAAGGAACGCTCACCCACATATGGTGGAACTGTCCTAAAATAGTACCCTTCTGGACTGATATAAAAGACCAGATAAAAGTAATAACAGGTATAGAGGTTCCTCTCTCTCCGATGCACTTCCTCTTACATGTTCCCCCGATCTCACTCAAACAATATAAAAAAATATACTGCCTCACCTTTTGAATGTGGCAAGGCGGCTGCTCCCAATCTACTGGAAGCAATCCAAAGTCCCCACAAGAGAAGACTGGATCAAAGGGGTGAGTGCAGTCCGAGAGGCTGAGGAATGGCTAGCGACATGTAGAGGGTCCCAAGCACGGTTTCTCGGCATTTGGGCACCCTGGTCTGAATACACCACAGACCCTAAAGACATACCCTCCAGTCTAGATATTGCTCTATTAGAATTAGCAGACCCAACCCTACGCGCTCGAAGGCAGTCTAGACCCTAGACGAAGGGGGTTCACCCTTCTAAACATATAGCTTCCCTTCTCTTGCCAGAGGCGGTGTGCTTGGAGGCGAATGGGCTGCATCCACTTTCTGGAAAACAGGTACGTCTGGATTACTCCCCTCCCCTGTTCCCCCCTACCTTCCCTCCTCTCTCTTCTCTCTTCACTATCCCCCATTGTTTCAACGTCTATTGTAAGGCAAATGTAAGCAACCTATATGCTATACCTCAATGATTTATAGTTTAAGTGGTAAGCTGGTGTGAGATTGATGGTTGTAAACACTTAATGATAAAGCAACCATGGGATAAGCCTCCTATTTTCAAGGAGCTACTTATAGGTTCGCTTGGATGGGTGGGGTGGCTCCCGGGTACCCCAGAATGTGTGGGGGGAGGAGTGAGGTTAGTAGGAGGCTCTATGGCCCCCCTCTCTCCGACCCGGCCGCAGGAAGGGGACCTAACCTTTAATGTTTCACTATAGGTGATCCTCCCTGGGTCATCCCTGATAAGGGAGCTGCTCCCCGGGGGGATTAAACGTGCCGTATCCCCCACCCATCCAATAAATACACCCATACATTTGCTACCTGATCGCTGTTGGTAATCAACTAGCTGAAGGGAATTTGTCTCAGTCAATCCCACCTAACGATCGCTAGACGTGTTCTATTTTCCATGGTGTCTCTTCCTGCTCTTGTTTTTTCTTATTATTTTTGCTTTCTTATTATCTTTGTTCAATGATCAAACTGAACATGCCAGACCTTTGTGGGTCATTGACTTTATCCTATTGTAACCTGTTGGACATGTCTTGTTCTCTGTTTTTTTTGTCCTTTGATAACTAAAATAAAGATTATAAAATAATTACATAGAGCCGCGATCTCCTGTGTACCTGGCGCTCCGTCATTCATAGCCATGCCTCCTGGCCCCACATTGGGCCACTGTTCTGTCTATCATATGAGCAGGGCCAGGAGGCGTGGCTGTGAGTGACGGAGTGCCAGGTACACAGGAGATCACAGCTTTGTGTAATTCAGCGGCGCTCGCTCCTCCTCTTCCCTCTGAGACAGCAGGGATAATCCAACACTGGCGAGGCTGCAATGATGGGAAAGGTGAGGCTGCAGATGGGCACTGAACAGGCTGCATTGATAGGCAATTTAGAGGCTGCAGATGGGCACTGAGCAGGGTGCATTGATGAGCTGTGACCCTAATTTTGCCTCAAATGCACAATTAAATAAAAACACGATCGGGAAGGGTACAGGCTATTCATACAACTTCCCACTTATGCAACTTAATGGTTATATTAGTGTTTCCACAGATTGTGGATCACCAGTAATGTGGTCCCCATATGGTTTACTGCATTAGCTTGTGTTGCCATTAAAGTCCCACTTTTGAGAGTTCCTCTCCTTTTGCCTACATATTACAGGGATGCTGGCAACCATAGGCTATTGCTAAAAAAAAATACTAACAAAGAAAGGAGAGTGCTGACTGTTAACAATGAGGAAATGTGCTCATAACCTGTTTGAGCTGACAACATAGTGCCTTTTCTGTAATAAATCCCACAAAGTATTGCCAGCCCTGCCCAGTTCTCCCCTGCTGGACTTCAGAACACCCCCATGCTTATTTCCTTAAAACATGATAGAGGTGTCCTGCGATCCACAGAGTAGATCTGTGCAAACCTGATAACACTGCTTGGGATTTCAGTGCAGCTCAGGAAGTTAGTACCTCACTAGATTTCTGGCTAGATTTTCTTGAACCATTTTTAACCACTTGCCCACCAGCCGCCGTCATTATACTGCGGCAGGTTGGTACGTTCTGGTGAAATCGCCGTTAAAAAAAAAAAAAAAAAAGGAAGAAGTATAAAATATTGTTTTTTTTCCCAAAATTGACGGTCTTTTTTTGTTAATAGTGCAAAAAATAAAAACCCCAGGAGGTGTTTAAAATGAAATAAATAAATAAATAAATATCACCAAAAGAAAGCTCTATTTGTTTGGAAAAAAAACGTCAATTTTGTTTGGGTACAGCGTCGCAATTGCCAGTTAAAGCGACGCAGTGCCGAATCACCAAAAAATGGCCTGGTCATTAAAAGGGGTTGTAAACTCTCGTTTAAAAAAACAAAAAACAAAAAAACCACCACAAACATGTCATACTTGCCTCCACTGTTCAATTCGTTGTGCACAGAGTGGCCTCGATCCACCTCTTCTGGGGTCCCTCGGCGGCGCTGGTGGCTCTTCCCCACATCGAGTGTCCACATTGGAGAAGCGCTCTCCTTGTTGGACGCCCGTGCGAGCGCGCTCCTGAGTCCCGCATCTGTATCCATTCACACAGAATGCAGGACTTGGCCTCGCCCCCCGTGATTAGATTTGATTGACAGCAGCGGGAGCCAATGGCTGCGCTGCTATCAATCTATCAAATCGGGACACGAGAGGAGACACCAGGTAGAGCTGGTGCACTCTTTCCGGCCAGAAAAGGATCGGGTCAGGCAAGTAAAACGGGGCCTCGGGGGGGCTGCAGCACTACAGAAGGTTGTTCAACTTAATGCATAGAATGCATTAAAAGTGAAAAACCATGAGGATTTACAACCCCTTTAAGGGGGAAATTCTTCCGGTCCTTAAGTGGTTAAAGAAACAAAACATGGGAAGTGTGCAAGTACTGCATGTTTTTATTTTTTGCCCAAACATACTCTTTAAGAAACATGTATTCAGAACAGTAAAGCCTCTTTGGGCAGACTTAACTTTCTATTTAAAACATGTAGCATATACTACACCATCGTTGCTCCTAATAACTGTATATTGCAAGGGGGACAGGCTCAACTGGTAGTGGCATTGGTAAACCAGACAGAAAAATCCAAGAACAGTGCATGCAGGTTTTTTCTGCAATGTAGCAAACTAACACAGTTCCAATGCAGAAGTTTGTACTGCAAGTCCATAACATAGAACAAATAAAATACCTGCACGTCTGAGCCTGAATACAAGTCAGTTCCTAACAGGTTGCCCCTTAATGGGTTCTTCATAACAAAGAGGCAACACTTGTAATTTGTTTTAGTTTCAGTCAGCACTCGCCTTTTCACCCAACAGCAGAGAGTAAAAAAGAGCTCCAAGCATCAGTCAGCTCATAAAGGCTTGTGGAGAGCTGATACCAAAAACAAGATTGGGCTGCTAGGCAAGATATGGATCTACAGTGCCTTGAAAAAGTATTCATACCCCTTGAAATGTTCTACATTTTGTCATGTTACAACCAAAATGTAAATCAATTTTATGTGACAGACCAACACAAAGTGGCACATAATTGTGAAGTGGAAAGAAAATGATAAATGGTTTTGAAACTTTTTTACAAATAAATATCTGAAAAGTGTGGTGTGCATTTATATTCAGCCCCCCTGAGTCAATACTTTGTAGAACCACCTTTCGCTGCAATTACAACTGCAAATCTTTTTGGGAATGTCTCTACCAGCTTTGCACATCTAGAGAGTGAAATTTGTGCCCATTCTTCTTTGCAAAATAGCTCAAGCTCTGTCAGAATGGATAGAGCACGTCTGTGAACAGCAATTTTCAAGTCTTGCAACAGATTCTCAATTGCATTTAGGTCTGGACTTTAAATGTTCCAGTCTAACACATGAATATGATTTCATCTAAACCATTCCATTGTAGCTCTGGCTGTATGTTTAGGGTCATTGTCCTGCTGGAAGTTGAACCGCCGCCCCAGTATCAAGTCTTTTGCAGATTCTAACAGGTTTTCTTCTAAGATTTTCCTATACTTGGCTCCATCCATCTTCCCATCAACTCTGACCAGCTTCCCTGTCCCTGCTGAAGAAAAGTATCCCTACAACATGATGCTACCAGCACGTTTCACAGTGGGGATGTGTTCAGGGTGATGTGCAATGTTAGTTTACCACCACACATAGCATTTTGCTTTTAGGCCAAAAAAGTTCAATTTTGGTCTCATCTGACCAGAACACCTTCTTCTGTATGTTTACCGTGTCATGGCTTCTTGTAAACTGGACTTCCTACGGCTTTCTTTAAAAAATGGCTTTCTTGTGGAGTGCACAACTAATAGTTTTCCTGTGGACAGATTCTCCCACCTGAGCTGTGGATCTCTGCAGCTCCTCCAGAGTTACCATGGGCCTCTTGGCTATTCTATAATTAATGCTTTCCTTGGCCGGCCTGTCAGTTTAAGTTGACAGCCATGTCTTGGAAGGTTTACAGTTGTGCCATATACTTTCCATTTTCGGATGAATGCTGGGGGGCGGGCATGTAATTAAGACAGGAGTATATATACAAACACATGACGTCCAGACTAAGCCCCCGTGATACGCTGAAGTCCCCCCCCACAGGGACGATACGCGTGCAGACGGGAAGGCTCTGATGTCATTGCAGCCACCTTTCAAGTTTTTATCATGAGATGCTGTATTATGAAACAAGCTCCATCTCCCAGCACTGGGGTTTCAGTGCTTCCTTTGTAAGTAACATTTTTTTTTTTTTAATAAAAAGCTTTTCAATATAAGCAGAGAGCACTATGTATGTTCTATTGATTTTTACATGAACGATATCTACCCATACATGAGAGGGTGTTGCTGTTGTCATCTGAGGCTGGATTACTGGAACATCGTAAAGACAGGATCTCAGCTTACTATCCGATTGCCCCTGTGGGGAATGCCTGTATGACCTTTCTGTTAGGTCAGAGGTCCACGAAGTAAGGTGAGCGGCCTGTACCAACAGTGGTGGAAGCACAGATAAGGACGCACATCTATTACGATTTTATTTGAGCAACCTGATCACTATTGAGGACTCTTCATCTTGTCTGTTGGTGTCTCTCTCTACGTTGACTTGGCTTTTTGAATCACTCATTGGGACTATCTATATAATATAGAGTTATTAGACAGTCCATATGAAAATTCTTTGAATTATTGTTTTATTATTTTAAGCGCTGCACTGTTTTTTTTCTACATTTTCGGATGATGAATTGAACAGTGCTCCATAAGATGTTCAAAGCTTGGGATATTTTTTTAAAAACCTAACCCTGCTTTAAACCTATCCACAACTTTATCCCTGACCTGTCTGGTGTGTTCCTTGGCGTTCAAGGGCGGTCTGACCATTCGGTCACTGCTCGGGGTCAGGGGGGCCCCATGAGAGGCTCAGTTCACCCATGGGAGGTGCCCACAAATTTATCATGGAGAATAGAGGCAGTTTATACCCCATGCAGGCAGTGAGCTATGGCATCCCTGCCGGCGGTTGATGCGGCTATATGAAAGAACTCAGGTACTGGCAGGGATCAGAGCGAACATGGAGCCATGGGAATTATGGCAGAGACAGGTGCTCCGGCCACCTCTCCCCCTGGGGAATTCAACAGAAGGGCTAAGCCACAGTACACATTCCTCCCGCAGGTGACAGCTGGTGAGAGAGCTGGAGGCTGCAGAGTGCACTGTAGACAGAACTGAGTCATCTTGGAGCCTTGTGTGCAGCAGCAGGTCAGTGTGTTATCAGTGTCAATCCTGGAGCCCAGTGCTAGAAAACTTCCAGCACTGAGCTCCGGTAACTAATCTGACAGGGGTACGCTAGCTTGGGCACACGAGGCCCGCCCGGCGTCCCACATGCGGCAATCACTCTTCTGTGGCAGTCCCCACTCCCAGTCTCCACTGACAGCCTCATACAGCTCAAGGAGGATCCTCTTCCCCTTCCTCGGCTCCAATGTTCTGATGTACACAGACATGAGGACGAGGAGGAGCCGGAGAGATATTTTACTGCAAGAGATGAGCTGATGATCTGAAGTCTGTGTATATTTTATAGATACAGTGGAGGGGAACACCATAACCTGGAAGGGGGAGGGGGGCAAGTAGCACGGATGCACACATGGTGGAGATTGTTGAGAGGGGGCCTCCCCACTCCCAAAGCACCCCCCCCAATACCTATTCTCTCCCCCAAAGCAAAAAGGTGCCACATAGTCCCCCCTCTGTCCTCGCCCCATGGAGTTCCCCCTCCTCCTCCCACGGCGCCCCCCCTGTCCTCCTCCCACAGTGGGAAGAATGTCCCTTACATTGATGGTCAGTGAGAAAAAAGTCCCTTACATTGTTGATCAGTGGGAAGAATGCTCCTTACATTGGTGGGAAATATGTCTTACTTTGGTGGTCAGTGGGAAGAACGCTTCTTACATTTGGTAGTCAGTAGGAAGAACGTCCCTTATATTGTTGGTCAGTGAAGAAAATGCTCCTTACATTGGTGGCCTGTAGGAAGAATGCCCCTTGTAATGGTGGTCAATGAGAGGAATATCCTTTACAGTGGTGGTCAGTGTAAATTATAGAAAACAAATAAAAATTATAAAAAAAAATAAATAAAATGTATAGCACACCAATCTAGGGTGTTATGTAGGACGAGCACATGTATGTAAACAATAAATGGCGCCACACATGTATGGTATCGTCGGGAAAGTCAGAGTGAGAGTACTTCTAGCGCCATCATTTTGTAACATGCTGGTCAGAGCTTTTTATTTTTCGTATATTTTATTATTAAAAGTGGTAGTAAAGTCTCAAGGTTTTTCACCTTCGTGCATTCTATGCATTAAGGTGAAAAACCTTTTTTTACTGCAACTGCCCCCAGAGCCCCCCCTTTTTCTTACCTGAGCCCGTCTGTTCCAGCGACATGGCTCGGGTAAGAAAAATACTGATTGGATAGATTGATAGCAGCCGAAGCCATTGGCTCCCATTGCTGTCAATCAAATCCAGTGACACAGAATCAGGGGGCGGGGCCAAGTCCCACTGTCTGTGTCAATGGGACAAGGGAACGCGCCCACACGGATGCCCCCATAGAAAGCGGCTCTCTGCGGAGGCATGTGATGAATGGGAGAATCCAGGAGCGCCCCAGAAGAAGAGAGTCGGGCTGCTCTGTGCAAAACCCTTGCACAGAGCAGGTAAGTATAAAAGGTATGTTTTTTTTCTTTTGTTTTTTTTTTTATAAAAATAAAACCCTGTGAACATGACAACCCCTTTAAACTGTTCAGCTAAGACATTTGTTGCACCTGTTATATTGTGTTAGTTTATGAAAACCTTATTTTTGGAAATGTACCATTGTTGCACTTTTAATGTAAGTTTATTTCTCTTTATTTTCTATAATAAACATTTATTTTGAACACAGTTTAGAGAAATTCTGTGACAAACTAATGTAATGTGGGCAGTGCAATATGTAGGTGGGGCCACAGGGGGCCCCATGAGTTGCCACTCCGCCCCTGCTGGCCTTTATGATGCTGTTTTTTCACTAAGGATCTCTAGCAAACCTCTGAAGGCTTCACAGAACAGCTGTTATTATACCAAGTTTAAATTACACACAGGTAGACTTTATTTACTAATTAGGTGACTTCTGAAGGCAATTGGTTCCAGTAGAATTTAGTTAGGGGTATCAGAGCAAAGGGGGCTGATTACAAATGCATGCCACACTTGTCAGATATTTATTTGTAAAAAATGTTGATCATTTATCATTTTCCTTCCACTTCACAATTATGTACCACTTTGTGTTGGTCTATCACATAAAATACATTTACAATTTTTGGTTGTAGCATGACAAAAAAAATTTTAAGTGGTATGAATACTTTTTCGAGGCACTGTATTAAGTTTATCTCCATGTCACACACAACCCTGGAGCCTTCCATAATGTGTAGGTGAGAAGCCTAAGTGAAACATACACACAGTCCACAATCCTGTCAGCCAGTGTGTCACTATATACAGCAGGGATATGCAATTAGCGGACCTCCAGCTGTTGCAAAACTACAAGTCCCATCATGCCTCTGCCTCTGGGTGTCATGCTTGTGGTTATCAGAGTCTTGCTATGCCTCATGGGAATTGTAGTTCTGCAACAGCTGGAGGTCCGCTAATTTCATATCCCTGATA
Source organism: Aquarana catesbeiana (assembly GCF_042186555.1). Lineage (NCBI taxonomy): Eukaryota > Metazoa > Chordata > Amphibia > Anura > Ranidae > Aquarana > Aquarana catesbeiana. The sequence continues at coordinate 373,937,310 of NC_133327.1, forward strand.
TACAGTATATGCTTTTTTTTTTCTCAAATAAAGACACACATACAAAACACATGCTGATATTAACTACTTCCGGACCACCCGCACTATACTGCGGGTGGGCAGGCAGCCTATACAGGTAAAGCGACATACTGGTACAACGCTGCTTGTTTTTGGGTTTAGGGCGAGCAGACGCGCACCCTCCACCACCGACTTCCGCTGTGATTGTACACAGCTGGAGTCTGTCTGCCAATTATTCATAGCCGGGACCTGCTGACCGGCTGTGTCCAATCACAGCCCAGAGCCTTGTGTTGACAATTAACAGAGAGTTCTGTATAGAGGGCAGAGAAGCAGAGAGAAGAAACAAAGGGATCTTTAGTAAAAAAGCAGCACACATTACACATTGTTAGGCACACATTTAACCCCTTGATTACCCGAGATGTTAACCTCTTCCCAGCCAGTGTCATTAGCACAGTGACAGTGTATAGTATTACCACTGATCACTGTATTAGTGTCACTGGTGATGTCAGTGTCCGTTCCCACTCAGTGTCAGATTTCCCACTGCACTATCGCAGTCCCATTATAAAAATCGCTGATCACCGCCATTAGTAGTATATTTTTTTTTTTTTAAATCTAGTATATACATACACACACACACACACACATTGGTTTGTGTGGAAGTTATAGTGTCTACAAACTAATCAATATACACTTATTGGGATTGGTAAAAAAAAAAAAAAGAAGACGTGTAGCAGAATACATTCTGGCCTAAATGTATGGATGATGAAATGTTATTTTTTTTTTTTTTTATTATTGGATATGTTTTATAGCAGAAAGTAAAAAATGTTTTTTACAGAATAATATCAACAAAAACTAATGTAAAGGTTCTTACTTGGTTTTCAATGGGAAGTACACAGTCTGCATGTTCAGTAAGCTCCTTCATGGCTAAAACACTGTTGTAGGGTGATGTGATAACATCATCTTCAGCTGATGGGTAGACAGCGGTGACAAACCTGTATACTTCAGGGAATTCATCCTCAAGCACATTTAGTACATATGTACCCAAACCAGATCCTGTTCCTGAGGGTGGAAAAGAATTTCAACAAGAACTGAGTTAGGAATTTGCACATTCTTTGGTAGTCTATAGTTATTGCAGGAGTAACCTCAAGATAGTTTCAAAACTTGTCTAGCTTTGCAAGTAAAACATACCCTATAGATATAGTGGCAATGCTTAAATAGTAAACGGTTTCTTAAATTGTTGTTCCATTAAAGCAGTCACCTGCAGATAAGATGATATGACAGACTGGGTGTTTAAAAGTATTACATTTAAACAGCATTAGCATTGCTAGCGATTGGGCAAGTTGGAATTTTTAAATAAAACGTCTACTTATTTGAAAATAACCAAGTTAATCCTATTAATGCCTATGAGCTTGTGCGGCATGCACTGAATAGTAAATATGCTCGTCAAGTAAACAGAAAATCATCTGATGTCTAACCAACCTGCTGATAAATGATCATGTTTAATTTCCACTAATAATATTCTTCTTACCTCCACCCATGGAGTGAATCACAAAGAAGCACTGAAGACAATCACATTGCTCAGCTGTCCTTCTCACATTCTCTACGATTTGCTCCCGGTACTGAGAACCATACAGCTTGTGACCAACTGCCCTACATATACAAATTAATAGGTATATATCTTCAGAAATCATTGTGATCATTATAAACTTTTTCATTCAGAAATATTAAAGAGGAAGTAAACTTGTTTTTTATTCAAATGGCTGCCAGGTAGGGTATTTATGACAGAATACACCCTATTGGTCTCTTTTGCCATAAATGCATCCTTCTGCCTGTCAGCTGTCATGTTCACTGAGCCGCGAATGCACAGCTCAGCAAACATTTACAGCCCCGATCCCTGCCGTGGTGATGTGCCTCCTAAGTGCATGCGCGGGAGTGGCGTCATCGCGGCCTGGCCTATCAAAGGCACGGGACCTTGAAGTAAGATTAGGCAAAGATGGAAGCGCCGGGGGCCCGCCTAAACGGTCCCAGCGCTGTGCTGGGAGGACACCATATGACAGGTAAATCTGCCATAATGTACCAAAATGTTGGGCATACTAGTGCATTATGGCATAACCCACCTAGGGAGCCTTGAGGAAAAAAAAAAAAAAAAAAATACAGCGGACTTTGCTTCCGCTTTAATTACTTTTTCAGCAATATTTGCTGTAACAAATACATGCCACGTAGTTCACACCATATATTATCCTAAAGCGGTTCCTGCCACAGCACCAGCGAGTCAAAAATGTCCTGTCAACGCTTTGTGGCAATATCATAACACAGAGCAGGTCAGTATAACCTATTTTTTTAATTAAAATAAAAAGTAGCTTTTGGAAATGCTTTAAAAACAGTTTTGGAGAACTTATCTTGCCTGGAAGAAAATTTTACTGATCGCACCTGTATAAAATTTTAAATTTATTAGCTCTGTCCTACAGATATGCAGTGTTAAAGGTCTTACCAATTATTTCCTGAGCCAGACACATCAGTAATGAGCTGCTTGCTATCAAAAAGGTCTCGAAGAGGCCCTTGTAATATCTCGTTTACAACACCTTCTTCCATATCTATCAAGACAGCCTAGGGGGACAAAAAAAAACAAAACAAAACACAAAAACACATTTAGCATGACATTGAGCACTGTATTTACAGGCACTAGGCAAAATACTGCCGTTTCTCACATGTGTTTGTGAGGGACTTTTAATTTAATGTTGTGATGTTTGTTAAGCACTTGATTTCAGGAATGTGAAAAGGAGCATAAACTTTCAAAATGTTAAAGTATCATCTAAGCAAAAAAACAAAACAAAAAAAAGAAGCATAATACTAAGGCTTTGTAAAAAGCAATGAAAGTGTTGTAACCCACATTAACACGATTCTACCAATCATTAGTGGACCTGCACACATAGGTACTGGTCCTGCCATTACCGTTCTCCAATGTGAGTGTGGTAAGGGGTGCTAAGAACCATTCAGCTAAGGTTCCTTCTGCTGTTATGCAAATGGTGGGGGCTTTTAGCATCAAGAGTCTTAAGCCGTGGAAATATTTACCAAGTACCCTGGTTTGATGTCGAAGTGTAAAGAACTGTAAAGTGCAACTGGTAAGTGGAAAAAGTAGTCAAAGGCTACCAGATGATACAGGACTGTCTGAACACATGCCAAGCTAATTTTACCACAAGCACTTTGAGATTAAAGTTTTAATGGTCATTCTGTAGCCTGCTTCTTCCACTTTCCTTTCTGCAATTTGCAGCCAATAAGGAAACAAGGGAAAAGGAAAAGGGACTGGTTACTGAAAAACCAAGTAATTGGTGCCATTAGGATAAGAGCGCCACCTAGAATTTAGGAGGTCCTGGGGATGACTGCTGTATAAATCAGCAGTCAGTTCACAGTCTTATCACACCACAGGTCTGTTTTAGGGCTTGGATTAAAGCTCAAGCACAAAAAATAAAAATACCCTGCAAACTGTTAAAATGAGAAATAAAAAAAAAAAATTCTCGCTGTAATTCTCCATCTCCAGCGCTGCCCCCAACAGATTCACCACTCTGATCCGGTGTTGGTCCTCATATGATGAATGATGCCCAACTTCATTCAACTTACTTCCTGTGAGCCAAAGGTGTCAAGGACTCACCGCCTGGAGGTACGTCGTCCAACCACACTGGGAGCACATGAGAAAGCTGCTGAGCAGCAACATGTCACCATGCGACTATTGAAATTAGCTTTTTAACCTGCCTGTCTCATTAAATAAGCCTATTTCTGTGTAGCCTATTATGCACATTTTGTTACTCATCGGTAGTCTGAACAATTAAACATTATTAACAGCCTAATCAGTTTAAACGTCACAAATTTTGCAAGTTGGAAATTAGCATAAAAAATATTTTCACTCAGTGTAGGATTGTTTCTGGTGTTGCATGAAAGAGAAAGATAGTAGACTACATATCTGGTGGTCCTGCCCCTTGATCAAGGCCCTCTGGATAAAGATCTTTTCAATATATAAAACAATAGCTTTTCAATCTTGAGGACACCAGAAACTGCCCTTCTCCCCATGCTCCCAGGATTAATTTCAAATGCCAAGAACGTTCTTCTATTTCTTATAGCAGCTAGAATTGTAATACACAAATGCTGGAGAACAAAACCAACCACCTTACCACTAGGGAATGGGTTCCCGAACGTACCCAGTTATCCTCGCCTGGAGGAGCCAACAGCTTGATTCCAAGACAAATTTAACCAATGTGCATCCACCTGAAGCATTTGGATTCATTACATGAACAATGAAGCCTGCTTCAGAAGCCAACTGTGACACCGCAAACCATTAACCCATGCAATAGACAAGATGGCCGCTCCTCTCAGTGACTGACCAAGTCTTATTATTAAAATAATAATAAAAAAAGGAAACTAAGAAAGAAAAAAAGTACGAAGAATTGGAAAGTACTAAGTATATCCTTTAGATTCAATTAAAATAAAACACTGGAACCGCACCTTCTTCAATGGCTGGGATAACACAAGGAGTGTATCTCGGTAAGCCATTTTTTTTGTTTGCATAGAAATATCATGAGTGGAAGTTGTTTGGGAAAACGTCCTTCCTCTAGCTCATGATTTGTGCATAGACGAGATATACTTTGGGGGTTGATTTACTAAAACTTTAGAGTGCAAAATCTAGTGCATGGTAGCCAATCAGCTTCTAATTTCAGCTTATTCTATTAAGCAAAAAAAAGCCTGGAAGATGATTGGTTTCTATGTAGAGCTTCACCAGATTTTGCATTCTCCAGTTTTAGTAAATCAACCCCTGTGTACATTATCCAGGCCACTGTAAGAGGCAAGCTCCAGTGTTTTTTCTTTTCTTTATTGATTTTAGAGGATACTCTAATGCTGCGTACACGCGACCGGTTTTGCCATCGGAATAAACTCCGAAGGTTTCTCCGACGGAATTCCATTCAAGCGGTCTTGCCTACACACGGTCAACCCAAAGTCTGACCAAAGTCTGACCGTCCAGAGCAGAGTGACGTACAACACTTACGACGGGACTAGAAAAAGGAAGTTCAATAGCTAGTAGCCAATAGCTTCTGTCTCGTACTTGCTTCAGAGCATGCGTCGTTTTCGGTCCGTCGGAACAGCATACAGACGATCGGTTTTCCCGACAGGAATTGGTTCTGTCAGAAATATTTAGAACATGTTGCATTTCTAGGTCCGTCAGAATTTTCGAAAAAAAAAAAAGTCCGATGAGGCATACACACGATTGGAATAGATGAAAATTTCCCGTCTGACTTTTTCTGTCGGACATTCAGCTCGTGTGTAAGCGGCTTTATGCTGCATACACACAGACCGAATTTCCGTCAAAAAAAGTGTGATGGGAGCTTTTGGTCGGATATTCCGACCGTGTGTATGCTCCATCCAACTTTTTCTGTCTGAATTTCTGCCAGCAAAAGTTTGAGAGCTGGTTCTCTATTTTTCCGACGGAAAAAGTTATTGATGGAAATTCCATTCATCTGTATGCAATTCCGATGCGCAAAAAAACACGCATGCTCGGAAACAATTCGACGCATGCTCAGAAGCACTGAACTTCATTTTCTCAGCTAGTCGTAGTGTTGTACGTCACCGCGTTCTTGGCGGTCGAAAGTTCAGAGAACGGAACACACAGTATATGACCGTGTGTATGCAAGCCAAGCTTGAGAGGAATTCTGTTGGAAAAACCCATCCAAGATTTTTCCGACATAAATTCCGCTCGTGTGTACGGGGCATTAGAGGTGCTCTCTGCTCCTCTCTTCTAGTTGAATTTCTTTCCCACCCGTGGTGGTTTGGATGTTCAGAAACCTTGGAGGAACCTTGCAGCAATTGACAATTAGCTTATCTGAAGGACTATCTTGTTGGTCCTCCTCACAAAAGGATTTTTTTGTGGATGCCACAAAAAAAACAAAAAAAACACAACACCACACAGGTGCTTATGTCTTACTGTGTATGTAATTTTCCATTTAAAATATTATAGCTGGAGCTAAAGTGCATCTGGGATTTCAGAAAGTAGTTTAATTACAGTAGCTTAAAACATACCGCATATTTAGCAATGAATAAGAGTATGAGTATAGTGCTAATTTGGTTCATAGCATAATTGGGTTGCACATGACTTAGAAATATTTGTAATATATTTTTTGATAATCCATATTTGTACTTTGTGTGATCAGCAGGACAGAAGCTACATTATTGTGCAGTCATAACAGCACTGGTACTTTTTGAGATGGCAATTCTAGATGCAATCAGTTTCATTTGTCTTACCCGTGCTTTAAGTGAGCAAATCTTCCCTCTTTGAACATCTGGTCTGACAGTTTCAGTTCTGGAAAATAAAAGACAGTTTTTCTTTTTAAACAATATTTAAACTCTCCTATTCACAACAAAATGACTGGGACACTGGTAAGCATTTTACCATGTCTAAATACTGAGATATTGTTGTACATTGCACTTCTGCCTAAAGAGTATTGTCACATATCACTTTTCCTCTCAGACTGTAAAAGTACTCCAAGACAACAGGTTTGCATCCTCTCACATCATAACCTCCTAAAAAAAAGAAAAAAAAAAAGAAAAAAAAAAAAAAAAAAAAACTGGTCCCCCTGCAGGTTTAAGTCATAATGCGCTAGTATGCACTGAATACTAGCACATTATGACAGACTTGCCTGCTAACAGAGCCCTACAGCGCAGCACTGTGACAGCTCCCCCGACACTTCCATCTTCGTCCATCTTCTTTCCAGGTTTAGGATCTTCGGCTGCTGAATTGAATCAGTTGAATGGCTGGGCAGCAGTGAAATCACACCCGTGCAGACAAAGGCATAATAAAACTAGTATGTATCGCATACTAGCTCACTATGAAATACTTACCTTAGAACGAAGCCCTCTCATCGGCGCCTGCACCCCACTGAGACGACTGACATCTTGCCCGGTGTTTCTTCAGGGTTCGCAGGCTCCGGCTCTGCGATTGACGGAGCCGCGACAACGTCACTCCCGCGCACGTGCACGGCAGCTGCCGGTCACGGCACAGGGCCCTGAAAAAACGGCATGGGCGGCTGTTCCTTCAGAGCACATGCGCAGATGACGTAATCGGCGGCCTATACAGTAACTATCTCCTAGACGGTGCATGTTTAGGAGATATTTACAGTACCTATAGGTAAGCCTAAACAGTAGAGTTTACTTCCGCTTTAAGTGGTTAGCTTTCCTTTCAGGCCCCCCCCCCCCCTCAACTTCACCTGGTAATTCTGTGAATAACACACTTCTTGCCCTTTCGGGTCTGTCATAATTTCTTCAGTGTATCTATGGGGGCATCCAAGGTTGCAATATATGCTGGATTGCTGCCTTTGTTCGCATCCATTACATGGTAGATTATTGATATTAATAGTTTACACAATAGAAATAAGGTTCTTTGCACTCTGTTAAGCTTACAAGAAGTGACAAAGACACTGCATTTCTGGCAAGATCAACAAGTATTTTCTGTACTTGATAAAATGTTCTTTGCTTGAAAAGTGAAAACTGATGAAGCCACAACATCTAAGGACTGATAAACTACAATATATCATTTTTGGTTTTGGGTATGGAGTTTATTGAATGGTTACCTTCTCAGTTTCAATAAGTAAACATAAGAAATTTAAAATCAAAAATACATATCTTTTTTTCCCCAAAAACACAAAAGTATGCATCTGATTATATGCAAAACATAGTATACAAGTAATGCAAGACAAGTCAGATATAACAACAGATCTCTATGTAGCAAGAACTTAGAAGTAGTAGTCAATTCTGTTAACCTACACGCGTCAAACACAGGGCCTGTGGGCCAAATCTGGTCTGCCAGGCCATTTCATGTGGCCCTCGCACCTCTCCTGCAGCTGCAGCACCCCCCTCATTTCCACCCCCCCACCTTATCTCAGCAGCAGAAAGGAAGACAGAACTCCTCAGCCAGATCCTGTGCTTCTCCAGGCATCCCTGGAGATGCTAGTCTCTGCCCCCTGTCTCAGCAGTAGAGAGGAGGATAGAACTCCTCCTACAGATCCTGTGCCTCTCTGTGCAGTAGCAGCACCCCTCATCTCCACCTCCCCTGTTCTCAGCATTCAGCAGAACCTGGCAGCTGGCTCCATTCCTCCTCTGGTTCTCCTGTAGACCATACACTTCCTGCTTCCCAGCTCTTCCCCCAGCTTCTTCCCGGCAGCAGCGCAAGGTAAGGGGGTACACTGTGATGTAAGAGAGGGTGGGGTACTCTTGACCTCTGATGGTAGGGGGGCTCATGATATCTTATGTAAGGAGAATGGGGTGCTCTGGACATTTATTTATAATTATTATTAGGAGAATACTACAATTTTGTGTCAGTTTAAAAGGAGGGTTGCACACTGCTGGTATCATAAAGAATAGATATATCTACATAGTCTTATGCCGCATACACACGAGAGGATTTTCTGTTGGAAAAAACCTGGATGGTTTCTCCGACGGAATTCCGCTCAAGTTTGCCTTGCATACACACGGTCACACAAAAGTTCTCTGAACTTTTGACCGTCAAGAACACGGTGACGTACAACACTACGATGAGCCGAGAAAGTTTGGTTCAATACTTCCGAGCATGCATAGGAATTTTGCGCGTCGGAATTTATACAGACGATGGCATTTTCGTATAGGAACTTTTTCCGACCGAAAAATTCAGAACCTGCTCTCAATCTTTTGCTGGCGGGAATTCCGCCAGCAAAAGTCTGATGAAGCATACACACGGTCGCATTTTCTGACCAAAAGCTCTCATCGGTCTTTTGCTGGGGGAATTTCCGATCGTGTGTACGGGGCATTAGAGATAGAAATGACCCCTTAATGGCAACCATAATTATGATACGGTCAGCAATGAAATTGGGTTTGACATCTGTGTTACTGATCTGGCGTAAAAGGTAAACAAACGTACAAAAACAAATATATAGCAGCAGCAAAATTGCAAATCAACTGAGGGTTAAAGAGATTCTAAAGGCTCAGGTTTATATAGGTTATATATTTTTTTAAATAACAAACAAGTTATACTTGCCTGCTCTGTATAATGGTTTTGCACAGAGCAGCCCTGATCCTCTTCTCGGGTTCCCTGCTAGCGCCCCCCCCCCCCCCCCCCTGCAGAGTGCCCCCACAGCAAGCGGAGGATTTTAGATGACTGCTCCTTTCCCGGGCAGAATGAGCACAGATGTCTTCTGCTGCTTTGCTGAATAAGGTAGACTTGTTCATTTTAAATTTTGATTTCTCTGGTTTACAACCACTTTAAGTTGGCCGGTGAGTCTAGGTTTCAATGACCTCTAGGCATATAAGAGTTGAAGTATTGAAGCCAGAAAGTCAGTATGACCAGCTAACATTGTCAGAAAGGTAAAAATGTAATTCATTAGGTTTTCTTTCATGACAGATTTAAAAGCCAGGGAGGTGCCAGTAAAGAGGTCTTGGTAAAGGCAGTCCTATAACCTGATGTAAGCTATTGGACTATATAGGACTATTGACTAGGGGCCTATTTACACTTAGGTGTGAATTACAACACATGAGGTAATGCACACACGTGCCACATATACGGTAGTTCCCCTTAAATATACACTAAACTGTATTGCATAGATGCAAACCAGCTACATAGGAAAGAATGGGATTTCTAAACACATTTTTATTTATGGCTTTTACTCCAGGAAAATGGTCACTTGTGAATAGGCGCCGATATTGGCCACACGCCACAAACCAAAATACATGAGCCTCACAAGCATGATTTTAATGGGCCAATGAACACTTTGAACCACTACGATCATGTCCCTTTAATGACCAGGCAATATTTTGCGATACGGCACTGTGTCGCTTTAACTGACAATTGCGCGGTTGTGCGACATTGTACCCAAACAAAATTGATGTTCTTTTTTCCCCCCCACAAGAGTTTTCTTTTGGTGGCATTTGATCACCTATACGGTTTTTATTTTTTGCGCTATAAACAAACAAATGCGACAATTTAAAAAAAGAAATACTTTTTTTTTACATTATATATATTTATACACATGCAATAAATATAATATAATATATATATATATATATATATATATATATATATATATATATATATATATATAAAGTTTAGGCCGATATATATTCTTCTACATATTGAAGAAAAAAAAAAATCCCAATAGGTGTATATTGATTAGTTTGCGCAAAAGTTAGCACATCTACAAACTATAGGATGGATTTATTGACTTTTTTTTATTTTTTATTGTCTTTACTGGTAATGGCGGCGATCTGCAATTTTTAGCGGAACTGCGACATTGCGGCGGACAAATCTAACCCCAATTTACACTTTTTAGGGCCCAGTGATATTATTACATTGATCAGTGCTATAAAAATGCCCTGATCAATGTAAAAATTACAGTGGCAGGTAAGCGGTTAACACTAGGGGGCGATTAAGGGGTTGGCTGTGTTCCCTAGGTGTGTTCTAACTGTAGGGGGGGGGATGGGCTGCCAGGGACATGACAGAGATCACTGTTCCCGATCACTGGGCACAGTAAATCTCTGACATGTCCCCTGTCAGAACGGGGATTCGCCTTGTTTACAAAAGGCAGATCCCCGTTCTGCCTCTGTACTAGGCAATCGCGGGTCGCCAGTGGACAGAGTCCGCTCAACCCGCGGGCACGCTCCTGCAACTGCGCCTGCCGACGTAGCCCTACGGCGATTCGCACAGGAGAGCCAACCTGCCACCGTATAACAACGGCGGCTGGTCGGCAAGCAGTTAAGACTGTGTTCACACTAGTGCAAATTGGATATGTGTTTCTCCGCATTCAATTCGCATGACAGGAGATTGTGACCGGCTCTCAATGGAGTCAGTTCACATATTTCTGGAGCAGATTGCACAAGGGATCTTTGTGTCTTTGGCTCAGTTTCAGGTCCGAGTTAAGGCAAAAATTCGGGCCTGATTCGTCCCTGAAACTGAGAACAGGGACGCACCGCACCCCTGCCGTCAGCCGCATCCGTTTCAAGTGTGAACCTTGAGGAATATGTTAGCCCCAAGTGTGGTGGATCCTCCTGTGATAAAAGAAAAACAGAATTTTTAGTTTTATGCATGTGGGAAATGCCCAACATGTAAGCCAGGGGTCCTCAAACTACGGTCCACGGGCCGAATCCGGCCCTCCTGCGTTTTTTATCCGGCCCGCGGACTGCCCCTTTAACATCGCAGCACTCCCCCTGCCCTCTGCTACTTTTATCACACAGGACAGGAAACATGACAGGTCTGGACAAAGGACCTTTTGTGTTAAGAAGCAGGCGATTGGTTACTAGGCATCGGGGCGGTCCCAGGAATCAATCACCTGCCTTTCACTTGCAAAGTCCCGCCCTTTGTCCAGACTTACCATGCTTCGTGTCTTGTGTGATACAGGTAACAGAGGGGACGGGGAGTGCTGTGTTATACAAGGGGCGGCAGTGTAATATCGATTGGGGGATCTGTGATATGGGGGGGATCTGTGGGGGATCTGTGATATGGGGGGGGGGATCTGTGATATGGGGGGGGGGAATCTGTGTTATGGGGGGGGGATCTGTGTTATGGGGGGGGGGATCTGTGATGGGGAATCTGTGATATGGGGGGGATCTGTCATGGGGGGCTTTGTTATGGTGTGAGTCTGTGATGGGGAGGGGGGGTCTGTGATTGGGAGTGGTTCTGTAATGAGGGGAGTCTGTGAAATACTGATAAGTTCATATTGATTACAATTGTTCTTTATTTTAAATATTGTACTGTTTTTTCCTGTTTTTTTTTTTTGCACTGCAAATAAGATGTGTGCATAGGAATTAGTTAATATTTTTGTAAACTATAGTGCGGCCCCCCAACAGTCTGAGGGACCGTGAACTGGCCACCTGTCTAAAAAGTTTGAGGACCCCTGATGTAAGCAATGTAAACACAACCTCAAAAAAAAGGAAGGAATTTATTGCCTCCACCACCAATAGAACTTACCAGATAAAAAACCTAATCACGTGTGATACGGTGGGGGTGGTATACATGCTGCAATGCGATTGCGGACTCCAGTATGTGAGGAGAACTTCTAGACCCATGGGGGTCCGCATAGCAGAACATGTAAGTAATATTAAAAGAGGTGTGAAAACACATAACGTGTCTAAACATTTCAGGATTTTCCATACCAGGGATCGGAGAAGCTTACAATTCTGGGGTTTGGAAAAAGTTACCAAACACTGGAGAGGGGGTAATTATATAAGGCAGTTGAGTCAGCGGGAATCCCTGTGGATCCATGAAACCCGGGTTGCGGTCCCTAGGGGGTTAAATGTTGAGTTTGATCTCAACTGCTTTATATCAGACAAATAAGATCAGATAGGTTTGTGCTCATTCTTTTCTTTTTTCCCTCTCTTATGTGTACACTGGATTTTGATATAGTTAATGTATAGAGATGGCGCGGGTACATAATATGAATTTTTTAATCTGCTTCACTGTCTAATGATCCGGTTGGTTCCTTGGGGTCAGTGGGGATTGATTTTTTATGTTTTTATGATATTTTTCCTATTAGCTGGTGTCCCCACTGGATAATGTTGCCGTTTTTAGGTGCAGTGTCCACTTCCGGCTTTTGTTACATACCTTGCAGACACCAGCACTCTATTTGCATGAATCTATGCATGGGCGCTGCTGCCACCCCCTATTCAGGCGCCTGGCGCCTAAATTACAGCGGCAGGGGGTGTTTTTGAAGCACCTGATTAGAGCCACAGGCTCTAATAGGCGTAAAAAAAGGTGTGTTAGAACAGCGAACGAATATTCGCTGGTCTAACACTGAACCACCTCTCCGCCAATCAGGTGCTTGGGTCTGTTACCCGTCATCTGATTGGCTGAAACGACAGGCGCTGTGATTGGATGACTAACGGAAGGAGGGGACAGGAAGAGACACATGAAGACACCGCTCACCGCCGTCACCCGCTGCCCCACCAAGATAGGGTAAGTGTCGGGCAGATGGCGAGCGGGCGGGGGGGGGCAGGGGTCACAGTGGCAGCATTGGATGGCAAAGTGGCAGCGTTCCACGGGCGCAGTGGCTGCGATTGATGTTTTTTTTCAGTTTGTTTGCGCCCCCCAAAAAATTTTGAGCACCAACCACCACTGATAGTAGTACACAATTCAAAAGAGGTGTGCCTCTGCAATACAATCGTATCACATTCCCTCAGTACAGCTGCGCTCAGCTGATCTCTTCTCCTGCCTGTCAGCAGGGGGTTGAGACCTCGGCCTTCCTCCCACTGTAGGCGCTCAGCTCCACTGCTCTCCTTGTCTCCCGGGTGTCAGTGAGGGATCTCGGCCCCGCTCCCTCTGCAGTGCTCGGAGTTGTGGAAGATAGCTCAGGCGGGCCATGGAAGTGCCGAGCGACGCCATAAGAAGGTACTTGCACAATTTTATTACAGAAACACACACCCTCCACATTACATATTCCTGTAATAGAGAGGATTCCAGCATTTTACCGGCACTTTTACTCTGTTCACACTGGGGATTCCTGGCATGCAGGGAGGGAGAGGGGGAGAGAAGATAGCACATTGCATGGCAAGCCCCACCCCGAAAATAAGCCCTACTGTGTTTCTGGTTGCTAAAATTAATATAAGACCCGGGCTTATTTTCGGTAGTAGCATGTTTCATATTTTTTATTCTTTGGTATAAACCATAAACCTTACCTTGTATCAACATTTCTAAAAAAGCTGCACAAAGCTTCGTCGTAAATTCCTTTCTGGAAAAAATAAAATGTTTTGCTTCTGGTTAGATTTATATAACACTAAAAGATGTAAATACACCTTTACAGCAATCTTTGTTCCTATGACCTGACCCTAACAACAAACCTACAAGAGTACCTGTCTTAGCCTTCAAACCATACCTATGGAGATCTTTAACCCCTTCCCGACCGGCGCACGCCGATGTATGTCGGCAGAATGGCACGGCTGGGCAAATGGGCTTACAGGTACGTCCATTTGAATTCCACGCTGTGCCATTGCGTGCGCACCGGCCAGGAGCTCCGTGAGTCGGGTCGCGGGTCCCGCGGACTCGATCAACGCGGGGACACCCGCGATCGCCTCACGGAGAGGACGAACGGGGAGATGCTGATGTAAACAGCATCTCCCCGTTCTGCCTAGTGACAGTCTCACTGAATTCACTCCCTAGTACTGACATAACCCCTCCCCGCCCCCTAGTGGTTAACCCCTTGACTGCCAGTGTCATTTACACAGGAATCAGTGCATTTTTATAGCACTGATCGCTGTATAAATGACAATGGTCCCAAAAATGTGTCAAAAATGTCCGATGTGTCCGCTATAATGTCGCAGTCACAATAAAAATCGCTGATCGCCGCCATTACTAGTAAAAAAAAAAAAAAAAAAAAAAGATTAATATTTTGTAAACGCAATAACTTTTGAGCAAACCAATCAATAAACGCATATTGCGATTTTTTTTATACCAAAAATATGTAGAAGAATACGTATTGGCCTAAACTGAGGAAAAAAAAAATGTTTTTTATATATTTTTGGGGGATATTTATTATAGCAAAATGTAAAAAATGTGTTTTTTTTCAAAATTGTCGCTCTTATTTTGTTTATAGCGCAAAAAATAAAAATTGCAGAGGTTGTCAAATACTACCAAAAGAAAGCTCTATTTGTGTGGAAAAAAGAACGTCAATTTTGTTTGAGAGCCACGTCGCACGATTGCGCAATTGTCAGTTAAAGCGACGCAGTGCCGAATCGCAAAAAGTGCTCTGGTCAGGAAGGGGGTAAAATCTTCCGGGGCTGAAGCGGTTAAAATAGAACTATGACATCCTAAAAAAAGTGCTGCATCTGTAGTGACCAATTTACCTTATTTCTCCTACAAATTCTCACAAATACCAAATGATCCTGCTAGTGTAGTCCATCTAAATGTAGCTTACAGTGACGGGGGGGGGGGACAACACTGCTGCACTGCAAGTTTAAAGCATTGTCCCTCATGTGGGCCAGGTTTTCTTGCAGTACAGTGGGATCAGGGGATGTGACTATTAGAGGTCGACCGATATATCGGCTGGTGTTTTTTACTTAATCGGCATCGGCCGATTGTGCTGATAAAAAAGGCCGATATCGGCAGACTTGCAAAAAACTTCTGAAATAGAAGTCAATACAAGTTGCCTGAAATCTTCTGTGGAGAGACTTCTCTCCTCTCTGGGCAGCCTGTCAAATCTGATAAAAAGAACCTGAAGAGATACAATGTTTACACTTATGAATGGACTGAACTCTGTGTGTAGAAGCTCTCAGTTTAACCATTTAAAGACTAAATCTTTTCTGACATTTGTTGCTTACAAGTACAAATCCTGTATTTTCTGCTAGAAAATCACTTAGAACCCCCAAACATTATATAATATATATATATATATATATATATATATATATATATATATATATATATATATATATATATATATATATATATATATATATATATATTTTTTTTTAGCAGAGACCCTAGGGAATAAAATAGCGGTTGTTGCAATATTTTATGTCACACGGTATTTGCGCAGAGGTCTTTCAAACGCAATAATTTTTGAAAAAAATACACTAATAAATTAAAAAAAAAACACTAAGCAGTAAAGTTAGCCCATTTTTTTTCATCCAAAAGTTTTGATTACCTGTTTTTTGTGTATTTAATATTTAAGATATAGTTTTTTTTTTTTATCTAAATTCTACATACAAGTAAACTGATTGGAGGTTTGTTTTGTTTAATAAATGTTTAAATGTAAAAAATTTTCTGTATCACTTAAGGTTGCTTACACACTGGAGCGGGCATGCGATGACGGTAAAACGCTGCTAGTTTTAGCGGTGCTTTACCGTCATTTTAGCGGCGCTATTCGGCTGCTAGCGGGATGCTTATAACCCAGCTAGCAGACGAGGAAGGGGCTAAATGCGCCCCTGCCGAAACGCTTTGCAGGCGCTTCGGCAGCGGTGCGCATTCATTTCAATGGGCAGGAGTGGTGGTATACACCGCTCCAAAGATGCTGCTTGCAGGACTTTTTTTTTTTAACATCCTGCCAGCGCATCCCCTCAGTGTGAAAGCACTCGGGATATCACACTGAGACTGCAGGGGAGCCGTTTTACAGGCACTTTACAGGCACTATTTTTAGCCCAAAAGCGCCTGAAAAATGCCCCAGTGTGAAAGGGGTCTAACTGTTACATTTTATGAGATGAAGGGAAGAAGAAAAAAAAAAAAAAAAAAAAAAAAAAATCGGCCTAATATATCGGCCCAAAAAAATCAGCATCACATATCGGCCATCATGATTTCTAAATATCGGCATCGGCCAGAGAAAAACCCATATCGGTCGACCTCTAGTGACTATCAACTAGTTCTGCCCAGTGCTTTCTGGATTGGTACTCTCTCCACATTGTGAATGTCAGAGTGTGTGAGGCACAAATGAAGGAGGTTTTGACTCACTAAAAGGGAGGAAAATTAACATTTTTAAAAAAAAAAGACTTCTGCATCACATAGCAACGGGATTTGAAACCTTTTAGACTACCACACAGGAGCCTTTAGATGCGTTTTGGGCTGGATCCATACAATCTGTATTTACAATGTCTGTATAACCTCCTTTAGATTTACCAACAACTAACTGTAGTCAGGGTGGCTGTGGTTGTTGGCAGTTTTAAAGGAGATTGTAATGCATGGAGCAAGCTTTGGAGGCTAGGCCCAAGTTGTAGAGGTTGACTTATCTCCTAGCCAAATTTTTTCCACCCCCTCGTGTAATTTGACTGACAAATGCTAGAATCTCAGAAGCTGTCAGGATCTGGATCACCTGCTGGTGGTACTGTGCTTCCCAGAGCACAAGGTGGTAGTTTTGGTGTCCGCTAGCAGGTGTCTCCCAGCAGATCCCAGTAATCAGTTTCCACCTGATGCTGGGTGCTGGGAAGACATTTAGGCCCTCCCCTACTAGTGCCTCTTGCTCCAGTGTTTTGCTGCTGCCAGATTCTGTTTGCAATTGATCCTGATAGGGTTGTACCGATACCATTTTAAGACAGAGTACAAGTATCAATACTTTTTTCAAGTACTCGCTGATACCCGATACTTTTTTTTAAAGCAGAGGTCCGCCCACCGCTGCAAAAATTAAAAGCCAGCAGCTGCACATACTCCAGCTGCAGACTTTTAATAAAATCGCACGCTTACCTGTCCTGGAGTCCAGCGATGTCAGCATCGCAGCTGATGTTTCCATCAGCTGTCGGGTGCATGCCGCCTCCATTGGGAGTAAGGGAACCCGGCAGTGAAGCCTTACAGCTTCACGCCGGGAACCCTACTGCGCATGCACGAGGCTCCGCGCCTCTCTCCTACTGGCCCGGCAGCCGGGGGAGGAAGAGGAAGGAAGCCCAGGCGGTGACGTCAATACCCGCGGCTGAGGCTCCCGGAAGTGAGGACAGGATACCTGTGAAAGACAGGTATTCTGTCCCCCCTTGCCCCCGAAAGGTGCCAAATGTGGCACCGGAGGGAGGTGTGCAACGAGCGGAAGTTCCATTTTTTGGTGGAACCCTGCTTTAAGGTCATGTAACAGTGGCACTAATATGCAGCAATGATGGGTACTGATGATGCGTGGAGGGTGTCAGTCATTTTTTATTCTTATTTTAATTTTTTTTTACAATTTTTGAAGATGAATGGACAGGAGACAGAGGCTCCTATTCATTCATAAACTGAAGCATCGTAAACACAGTTACCGATGCCCAGTTATGAATGGACAGAGTCAGTGATCACTGACTGTTCATTCAGAAAAGGAAGGAGCCGGTAAATTACAAAGTTTACCGGCTCCTTCCTCCGCTCTCCATCCTGAGATATCTGGGACAGGGGGGATCGGGAGGAGGAGGAGCACACAGAGGGGGACCGGAGGAGATAGGCTTTTTTTTGTATAAAGCTAGTCTCTGTTTAATAGGTTGATTAATTGGTTATTCTGTCACTATGTTATATTTTTATGTTTGCTGTGTGCTGGTGTTTGGATGGATTTTGTTTCACTGTCTCCGCCAGTCTCCAGAATGTAGCTACGCAGATCTGAGCTGTTGAGGCCGACATCCCTGGAGTGAATACTGGCATGGAATTACTCTTGTAACACTTTTACATTTCTAAACCATCACAGGAGCACTTTAAGGTCTTGAACACATGGGCAGCATAACGTGGAACTTAGCATGCGTTTCCAGCATTGACCATGAGCAGAAACATATGTCAAGCCAAATAGCTCAGCACAAGTAGCCACATAAACACTTAATGAAGTATTACTTTGCTCTGTGTTAAACCGAAGATGAGTTGCCATTGATGTTGTACCACCACTCAGGACTGTTAAGTACTAGTCAGCAGAGGATATGCAAACATACAGTATGTGTCAGCTTGGATTAAAAAATAAATAAATAAAATAAATTTTAATATATATTCTGAAAAGGGAAGTTGTTTTACCTTGTTCACAGCGGCATGTTCTCTCAATGCAAGGTCCCAGAACCTGCACCCAATCTGATTTCCACACTGTCCAACTACACAAAAAAAAAAAAAAAAATAATAATCGTAAAATATTCCCAGAATTGCTCTGTTGCTTGGGTCATATTTTGCGAAGATAGAATGTCATCATATTCGTACAATGCCATATTACACATAGAGTGCAGAGAGACAGTCACAACACATCCTCAAAGAAGTCTGCTATTTATCATGCCTATACTGTATTCCAGTTTGAGAGGAAGCTAAATCCTTACAAGCATTATTTTGGATAACGGGAAGAAACCAGTTTAGTGAATATCTAAAATCAACACAGATAAATGTTCCCACTGAGCATTGGAACTCAAAGATCTCAAAGCAACGGCACTCTTCTTACTATTTAGAAATGATGGTAACTAAAAGGAAGGGAAGTCTGTATGTTTAGCGTACTCAGTTAATGCATAGTCTGATTATGAAAGTGGCAAAAATATGGACTCTTTACAGCAATCTCTCTGTGATTGAGTGTAACATGTGGCTGTGTAGTCTCTACAAGACTTTATAACAGAGATATGCAATTAGTGGACCTCCATTGCATATGCCTGCTTCATAACAACAAAGAGTCAAGTTGAGAAAAGTATGTTCCCTGCGCAGATCTAGGAACCCAGAAGGGTTAAGCTAATCTTTTTTCAGGAGTACAAAAAAAAAATAAATAAATAAATAAAATAAAAAAAAACCCACATTACTAAGCCTTTAGGCTCGGTTCACACTGAGGTGACCCGTGTAACATTCAGTGCAATGGTACAAAGTACGCTCCGACTTAGAAAGAGGTTCCTGTACCATTTGGGGGCAACTTCAGAGTGACTTGCATTGACCTAGATTACAGAAGTTGGTTGCAAGCTGCACTGAAATCCCGCTGTACGGCGCGGCTTCAGAGTCGGGCGACTTTGAAGCTGCCCCAGTGTGAACCGAGACTTAAAGACAAAATTTTTCAAAATATACTTACATTACTAATAGTAGCAATTTTCTAAGAATAAATGAGTTTACTAAGGGCCGGTTCACACCAGAATGTGGTGCGGGAAACCTGTGTTCCATGTATATATCACCGCCTTCGAAATGCCCTGCAGTTGCCATCGGCAGCAGCTCTCAATATTAATGACACCCCAAATGCATGTCGCAAACGTAGCACGCTTGCCCTGAACCGGATCACATGGTATAAAAGTACCATGCAAGCCTAGTTGCAGTGATTTTCCAAAAGTAGTGCATGCACAACTTTGGTGCTTTGCAATTTTATCAATCAAGATGAACGGGCTGAAATCGCACCGCACAGAACTGTATGTAAATCGCACGGTGCCACTATTGATGCCCTGGATACGCTGATGATGGCCCAGTGTCACTGTGCCTTGGATATGCTGATGACGGCGTAGTGTCACTGTGCCTTGGATATGCTGATGATGGCGTAGTGTCACTGTGCCCTGGATATGCTGAGGATGATGGCGTAGTGTCACTGTGCCCTGGATATGCTGAGGATGATGGCGTAGTGTCACTGTGC
Organism: Aquarana catesbeiana; assembly: GCF_042186555.1. Classification (NCBI taxonomy): domain Eukaryota; kingdom Metazoa; phylum Chordata; class Amphibia; order Anura; family Ranidae; genus Aquarana; species Aquarana catesbeiana. Next base: position 373,957,298 of record NC_133327.1, read on the forward strand.
CCTGGATATGCTGAGGATGATGGCGTAGTGTCACTGTGCCCTGGATATGCTGAGGATGATGGCGTAGTGTCACTGTGCCCTGGATATGCTGATGACGGCGTGGTGTCACTGTGCCCTGGATATGCTGATGACGGCGTGGTGTCACTGTGCCCTGGATATGCTGATGACGGCGTGGTGTCACTGTGCCCTGGATATGCTGATGACGGCGTGGTGTCACTGTGCCCTGGAAATGCTGATGACGGCGTGGTGTCACTGTGCCCTGGATATGCTGATGACGGCGTGGTGTCACTGTGCCCTGGATATGATGATGGTGTAGTGTCACTGTGTCCTGGATATGATGATGATGACGACAATGGCGTAGTGTCACTGTGCCCTGGATATGATGATGATGATGGCGTAGTGTCACTGTGCCCTGGATATGCTGATGACGGCGTGGTGTCACTGTGCCCTGGATATGCTGATGACGGCGTGGTGTCACTGTGCCCTGGATATGCTGATGACGGCGTGGTGTCACTGTGCCCTGGATATGATGATGAAGGGGTAGTGTCACTGTGCCCTGGATATGATGATGACGGCGTGGTGTCACTGTGCCCTGGATATGCTGATGACGGCGTGGTGTCACTGTGCCCTGGATATGCTGATGACGGCGTGGTGTCACTGTGCCCTGGATATGCTGATGACGGCGTGGGGTCACTGTGCCCTGGATATGATGATGAAGGGGTAGTGTCACTGTGCCCTGGATATGCTGATGACGGCGTGGTGTCACTGTGCCCTGGAAATGCTGATGACGGCGTGGTGTCACTGTGCCCTGGATATGCTGATGACGGCGTGGTGTCACTGTGCCCTGGATATGATGATGGTGTAGTGTCACTGTGTCCTGGATATGATGATGATGACGACAATGGCGTAGTGTCACTGTGCCCTGGATATGATGATGGCGTAGTGTCACTGTGCCCTGGATATGCTGATGACGGCGTGGTGTCACTGTGCCCTGGATATGCTGATGACGGCGTGGTGTCACTGTGCCCTGGATATGCTGATGACGGCGTGGTGTCACTGTGCCCTGGATATGCTGATGACGGCGTGGTGTCACTGTGCCCTGGATATGATGATGAAGGGGTAGTGTCACTGTGCCCTGGATATGCTGATGACGGCGTGGTGTCACTGTGCCCTGGATATGCTGATGACGGCGTGGTGTCACTGTGCCCTGGATATGCTGATGACGGCGTGGGGTCACTGTGCCCTGGATATGATGATGAAGGGGTAGTGTCACTGTGCCCTGGATATGATGATGATGGCGTAGTGTCACTGTGCCCTGGATATGATGATGGCGTAGTGTCACTGTGCCCTGGATATGATGATGATGATGGCGTAGTGTCACTGTGCCCTGGATATGATGATGATGATGGCGTAGTGTCACTGTGCCCTGGATATGATGATGGCGTAGTGTCACTGTGCCCTGGATATGATGATGATGATAGCCCAGCGTCACTGTGCCCTGGATATGATGATGATGATGATAGCCCAGCGTCACTGTGCTCTGGACATGATGATGATGATAGCCCAGCGTCACTGTGCTCTGGACATGATGATAATAGCCCAGCGTCACTGTGCCCTGGTTATGATGATGATGATAGCCCAGCGTCACTGTGCCCTGGATATGATGGCGTAGTGTCACTGTGCCCTGGATATGATGATGATGGCGTAGTGTCACTGTGCCCTGGATATGATGATGGCGTAGTGTCACTGTGTCCTGGATATGATGATGATGACGACAATGGCGTAGTGTCACTGTGCCCTGGATAGGATGATGGCGTAGTGTCACTGTGCCCTGGATATGATGATGGCGTAGTGTCACTGTGCCCTGGATATGATGATGATGATGATGATGACGACAATGGCGTAGTGTCACTGTGCCCTGGATATGATGATGGCGTAGTGTCACTGTGCTCTGGATATGATGATGATGATTGTATAGAGCCACTGTGCCCTGGATACGATGGTGATAGCCCAGTGTCACTGTCCTGGCGCCTTCCACCGCTCTTCCCGCGCCTCCCGTCCCTCCAGAAGTACCTGTTACCACCTATTACTGTTATATTTCTTGTGACAGCAATAAAAGTGATCAGAATTTTTTTTTTTTTAAAGGGACAATGTAAAAAAATAAAAATAAAAAAGCACCCTGTCCCCGAGCAGCAAATGCATACGCATATGGAAACGGTGTTCAAATCACGTTAGGTATCGCCGTGATCATCAAAGCGAGAGCAATAATTCTAGCAAAAGACCTTCTCTGTAACTCTAACTTGGTAACCAATAAATTTTTTTAAGCATCGCCTATGGAGATTTTTTTTTTTTTTTTTTTTTTAGGCACCGTAGTTTGTCGCCATTCCATGAGTGAATTTCAAAGCATAAAAAAGTGGCAAAATGCTGCTCTAAACCCCAAAAAAATATATAAAACAACAAAAGCAGCTGACACACAAACAAACCAAGTCCACTAAAGATTCAAATACACAAACTGCAGTGCTAGAAACATCCAACATGTATTACATATACATGTGAAAAATGTGTAATATAATAAATATGTAAATAGTGTAATAAATACACATGTAGGAAAAGTGAATAAGACAACATACAAATGTGAAAAAAACAGCAATGAAAACCAGCAATAAATAATCACCTGATCCAGGCCAGGTCCAAACAGTTGTGAACCTTCAAAGGGCAAACCACATAGCCTTGATCTAGACATATAGTCCCCTTCCCATGATTTGACCCAGACTGCCCTTCTTGCGGAGTTAAGGAGGGCCGCAGATTTGGCTGTGCTCCTGACAGACTCCACTGCCGCATCTGCCAAATATGACCACAGCCTTACCTATTATTTCTAACGAGTCTGTGATTTCCTTAGAATCACTCCCTATAGAAACATGGTTGGAAAGCCTGCCTAACCATGCGTCCACATTTCTTGCCACGCATGCTGACACCAAAGCAGGAGCCATGGCAGCCACATTGGAATCCCATGCTCTGCGCAAAAGCGTCTCCGCCCTTCTGTCCATTTGGTCTTTTAGGTTCCCTGAATCCTCAAAAGACAAGTCAGAATTTTTAGAAACCTGCGATAGGGCTGCATCTAACTTAGGGGTTTTAAAGAATTTCTGCTCTTCTTCCTCCCCAAAAGGAAACCTTCTCTTCAAAGTTGAGAGTCTAAGAACCTTTTTTTCCCAGGTCTTTCCACTCTCTCAAAATCACCTCCTTTAGGGCCTGATGAACTGGGAACACCTTGGACTGAGGCTTTCCCAAACCCCTATACATCTTGTCCCGGGCCTACGCCTGAACCGGAGGTTCTGGGATATCCTCAGAGACATAGATCGCCCTAAGTAACTGCCCCATGTCTTCCAAGGGAAAGAGGTGGCTACTAGCTCTAGGACTGTCACTATCCTGGCTGTCAGCGTCTGCATCTTCCCCTTCCTCTAATGAGTCCTCCTCTGACTCCTCAAACTCCTCAACTCCCGAAGTGACAGAGGAAGGGGGTCTTTGTGAGGTTTTCTGACCCCTGTCTGAAAAACCTTCCTAAGAGGAAGTGCCTTCTCTAGAGGACAGGATTTCTCTATCATCCGCCTTAGGTGCTATAGCTGTCTTGATAGACTGGAGGGTAGAAAGCATCTCCGACTGTACCGCAAGGAAGTCCCTCATAACCTGTGAGGTTTCCTTACTAGACAGTCTCTGTATGCAACTATAGCAAAAAGGTTTCACATGATCCTGTGGGAGCTTATCATTACAGTTCCCACATCTTTTTGACCTGGGAGGAGGGGGATTTTTGCCCTTCACCTTGTGAGCCCCTTGAGCAGAGCCGCCAGGATCACCTGTGGCCTCTTCCTGGGCTAAGGGTGCAGCTGTTACCTCCTCTCCATCCACATCTGCTGCTTTGCGAGGTTTTCTGACCCCAAGAGAGGAATATCCTGAGGCCTCCTGCTTTTCCCTGGAACGCTGAGTGTCTATCTCCTATACACCGGTGATCAGCGCCATTTTGTTGGAGAGCCGCTGTCTGAGGGGGGATTTTGGCCTCTAGTGTCCGAATCCGCCATTTTGGCATAGACCGGAAGTCGGAAGTCACAGCGCCCGGAACCGGAAATGCCGCCATCTTACTCCACCCAGCTGGAATGCTTCCTCCATACACAGGAGCTTCAGCGTTCCCTATGAAAGTCTAGGACATCCACCAGCCCTACAAGGCACCTAGGTACCGACCTGGCTAGAGTCCTCTACCCCCTCTGTGGCCTAGCCACTAGCCTGAGCCCCAGTTCCTTCATCACCTCCGTATCTGACTGGGTGGAAGGTAAAAGCATGAGGTATGTGCTCAAAGGAGTTCCAGGATACCCCTCTGTACCCGGGAGGCTCCTTGCCGGGGGAAGACTCTCTCCCCCGGCCATTGGGGGACCTGAAGGACAGGGCCCTGGCTGGACCCGCCACCCTCCCTGGCTTTGGCGTCCAGCCCTCGGGGGGGGACCATCCGCTACCAGCTTCAGGTCTGAGAAAAAACAACAAACGTTTCGCTGCCGGGAAACACAATTAAGAACTGAGGTGCAGGGGGAAGGGGGGGGCCTTTTAACCTTGTATGTTGATTGCGTTTCCTGTCAGGTGGACCAGTCATTTCTCAGGTTATGCCGTCCTGGAAGATGACAAGAGAAATGCGATCCATTGGATAAACACCATACATGATTAAAAGTGATTACAAACAGGATAAAAAATGGCAATGTGGGAAGCTGAAAAAGCTGGCCCTACGCGTTTCGACTAAACAGTCTTCAACAGGGACATTTTTTATCCTGTTTGTGATCACTTTTAATTGTGTATGGTGTTTATCCAGTAAATCCCATTTTTGACCTACACCATGTGGAGCTTCCTTTTTTCTTTTTCCATGGCTCCATACTGAATCGCCCCTCTGGATCAGTCCGCTCTGCAATCGTAGAACGTGCGCGGCAGTTGTCCAACTTCTGCCTGTGATTACCACCTTCCACCGGTGCTCGTGGCCCACAGGACACCGTCCGGCTTGACATCACGGGAGTTCATCCCCATGCCTATTTGACGCACTGCTATACAGTATGTGCGTCCTACGGATCTGGTAAGGGTATCCATTTACTTCCATTCAACATCTGTTTGCCTTGGTATCTGCTGTCTCCTTTCCATTTGAGTTTTCATATGCCTTCCGGTGTCTACTGGTGCCCCCCTGTTGGAGACGATACCCTTTTTCCCTTTCACCATATGGACTTCCACTATTTGCTGTTCCATATTTCACTACAGACACTTTGATTATTTATTGCTGGGTTTCATTGCTGGTTTTTTCACATTTGTATGTTGTCTTATTCACTTTTCCTACATGTGTATTTAGTACACTATTTACATATTTATTATATTACACATTTTTCACATGTATATGTAATACATGTTGGATGTTTCTAGCGCTGCACTTTGTGTATTTGAATTTCAAAGCATTACATGTTCAGTATCCATTTACTCAACGTAACATCCTCTTTCACATTATATTAAAAAAAATTGGGCTAACTTTACTGTTTGTTTTATTTATAATTCATGAAAGTGTCCTCTTTCCCCCCCAAAAAATAAAAAAATTGCGTTTGAAAAACCACTGTGCAAATACCATGTGACATAAAATATTGCAACGATCGCCATTTTATTCTTTAGGATCTCTGCTAAATAAAATTGAACTATATATTTTTATTTGGGGGTATTAAAGACATTTTCTAGCAAAAAAAAAAAAAAAAAAGTTTATGTAAACAACATGTGTCAAAAAGAGTCTCGGTCCTTAAGTGGTTAACCTGTAAGCAACTAATGTCAGAAATAGGCTTAGACATGAAAGGGTTAAATTATGAAAAAACAAAGTTGGAGAAAGCTTGCAGTAAACAACAACAGCAGGTCCATTCCCACTTACAGAACAATTCATTCCATAGCCGGATTGTGCCAGTATCAAGTTAGAAAAGTGAGCAAAGTTATAGAACGGCACTAGCAGGTAATCAGACAAGCCAATAAGTAATAGAAACGTTTATCGCCTCCAGTTTGTCCATTATACCTTACCTTGTACAACTATAGACTGTGTCATCTCTCTCTCCCGCACTGACAGCACCAGTTACCGCTCACACCACCTGCCTGCAGGAGGAACCTTTCTTCTAGTTCTCTGTACACCGGGGGACGAACTTTACAGGAGCACCAGGCCAGCATGAGTTGTTGTGCTTGGCGCTCCCTGGCGGTGTCATAGTAACGACGTCAACTGCTGGAAGACGGTGTTCTGTCAGATAAGCGAACCCGTCAGGTCACGTCATTTTAGCGGTGTCCTTGTTAGGGGCGGCGCCAGGTGGGTGCTTTAGCTCGTCTTATAGCACCCCCATCAGCAGCCACTTAGAGCGCTCCGAGGCGATCGCAGTTTAGAGCCTAAGACTCCTGCTTGTCAATGACTGCAAGCGGACCTTGCCAGCGTCACTCCCACCCCATGTGAATAAAACAGATCTCTTATCTGTCCGGGGCGGGCTCAGAGAACGGCAGGGCTGGACGATACTATGTCACTGCACTGACCTGCATAGGGAGGGAGGGGGGTTCTCAGGCTTATCCAATCAGGCTGCGTCCTTGCTGCAACCCCTCCCCCTTCCTCTGCTGTCTTGTTTTGATTTTCCAGAGGAAGAAGAACTTAAAGCCAAACGCGACTTTCTGGTGTCTCCATGGCATTATACCAATGGTTGGTTGCTCCGCATCCAACCAACCCACAGGACCACTTTAAGGGCCCTTTCACACTGGGGCGGGGGTGGCGTCGGCGGTAAAGCGCCGCTATTAGCGGTGCTTTATCGTCGGTATGCGGCCGCTAGCGGGGGCGGTTTTACCCCCCTGCTAGCGGCCGAGAAAGGGTTAAAACCTCCGCAAAGCGCTTTGCCGGCGGTATAGCCACGCCGTCCCATTGATTTCAATGGGCAGGAGCGGTGAAGGAGTGGTATACACTCCGCTCCTTCACCGCACCGAAGATGCTGCTAGCAGGACTTTTTCCCGTCCTGCTAGCGCATCGCTCCAGTGTGAAAGCCCTCGGGGCTTTCACACTGGAATGAAAGCAGCGGCACTTTCGGGTTGGTTTGCAGGCGCTATTATTAGCGCAATAGCGCCTGCAAACCGCCCCAGTGTGAAAGGACCCTAACGCTATAAATAAAAGAGTTGTTCCTCCCTGCCGGCATTTTTTTTTTTTGTTTTTAAAAAACCAACTGAATTCCCATTCTCTTTTCAGCTGTCCCTAGTACTTTAATGCTGCACCAAAAAGATCCTCAACATACCACTAGGTAATTGCTGCAACAGTCAGGTAAGTTTTTTTTTTTTAAAAAAAGAGCACCCCAGGCTGGTTGAAACATTTTTTTTGTTTCTATTTTTTATTTTTTAGCCCGCACCAAGGATCATCCCACAGGTCATCCCACGGAAGCTCTCCAGATAGGAGATCAAGGGGTCATAGAAGCTCGGGTAATTCCCACTCATCCTCGGCCCATGCTTCTCGCAGTGGTCAGAGATCACCCCGACATACCTCAAGCAGACATGACTCCCAGCGCAAACCTGTGTATCCAGGAGATAAAGCATGCTGGGTGTGTGGGAAACAAGCCCTTCCTGATAAATTGGTATGTGGTCAGTGCCTCCTAGAAGCCACAGGGGACAAGGAAAGAGACAAACAGGAGTCCATGGAATCAATCAAAAACCTAATCAAAGATTCTATCTGGGAGTTGGCCTTTTCCCAAGACCAAGTATCCCCACCCTCTGATGAATTGACAGTAAACACACCTACCCTGCAACCTGATCCAGAGGTTAATTCTGAAGATGAGACAGAAGGGGGGGAATGCTTCAACCTTTGATTTTGCTCTAGTGGAGCCTTTTATCAATGCAGTAAAGGACGCTATCCAATAGGAGGAAGACCCAGAGCCTCCATCTAAAACAAAAAGATATTTTCCACACCTAAAGAAAAAATTATCAGCCTTCCCTTTGATGGAAGAAATCAAGGAAGTGTTGACGGATGAATGGCAGAAAGTGCACAAGAGACCCTTAGCTTACAATTGATTTCTCAAATTATATCCGCTGGCAGAGGCAGATGCGCAGCTTCTTGACTCGGTACCGACGTTAGACGCCTCAATTATGAGGTTAGCCAGAAATACAACACTACCTCTAGAAGACGCGGTCTCCTTTAAGGATGTCCTTGACCGAAGGATCGCTTCAGATCTAAAAAAATCTTATCAAGCAGCAGGAGGGGCATGTATACCAGCGGTAGCTCTGACTTCGATCTCAAGGGCTACCAGGGTGTGGTCAGACAACATCGAAACAGCCCTCAGACAGGGTGTGGGCTCTGACGAAATCATCAAGGCACTTGATGAGCTAAAGTTGGCCTCAGATTTCATAGCAGAGGCTGCCACTGATGTCCTAAAATGTTCCTCCAGAGCTATGCTGTACTCCATCACTGCCAGAAAGGCATTATGGCTAAAGCCGTGGCCGGCCGACCCAACTTCAAAACAGTCATGGTGTCGCATTCCCTATAATGGAAAAGCTCTGTTCGGCGACAAAATGGATGCAGCAATCACCCTTTTCCTTCCAGCCCACCAAAACTCCAGCCTCCAAGGAGAAGAGGGAGGTTCTTCTTCAGTATGTGCAAATTCTTTTTCGTCATTAAGCAGCAGTGTCAGTTCCGGATTTGGAAAAACGCTCAGGATTTTATTCCCCAGTCTTTTTGGTCCCCAAGAAGTCAGGCGGTTGGAAGCCTATGTTGGACCTGAAGAGGTTGAACAAATACATCCATGTAGACCATTTCAAAATGGAATCCTTAAACACAGTAATTCTTTCAGTACAACCAGGGGATTGGATGGTCTCTATAGACCTCCAAGATGCATATCTCCATATACCCATCCTACAGCAGTTTCAACCATTCCTACGATTCAAAATAGGCGACTTACATCTCCAAATTCAAGACCTTCCCTTTGGAATCTCAACAGCTCCCAGGACCTTCACCAAGGTGCTAGTGGCAATCTTAGCTCCTCTTCGAGAGAAAGTGATTCGGGTGCTACACTATTTAGATGATATCCTGATTTTATCCCAGCACAAAGAGAGCTTAGAGATACATGGGCGATTGGTCCTAGACACTTTGAGCAGGTTCGGGTGGCTGATCAATTACTCCAAAAGCCAGCTCACACCTACGCAGAAGATGACATATCTGGGAGAACTCTTCAACACTCCAGAGAGAGCAGTTTCACTCCCATCAGAAAAGATTCCGGCTCTGATAGGGAAAGAGAAAAAAGTACTGGCAAGTAGGGATGAGCCGAACACCCCCCTGTTCGGTTCGCACCAGAACATGCGAACAGGCAAAAATTTGTTCGAACACGCGAACTTCGTTAAAGTCTATGGGACTCGAACATGAATAATCAAAAGTGCTAATTTTAAAGGCTTATATGCAAGTTATTGTCATGAAAAGTGTTTGGGGACCTGGGTCCTGCCCCAGGGGACATGTATCATTGCAAAAAAAGTTTTAAAAACAGACGTTTTTTCAGGAGCAGTGATTTTAATAATGCTTAAAGTGAAACAATAAAAGTGTAATATTCCTTTAAATTTCGTACCTGGGGGGTGTCTATGGTATGCCTGTAAAGGGGCGCATGTTTCCCGTGTTTAGAACAGTCTGACTGCAAAATGACATTTCAAAGGAAAAAAGTCATTTAAAAGTACTCGCGGCTATTAATGAATTGTCGGTTCGACAATACACATAAAAGTTCATTGATAAAAACGGCATGGGATTTCCCCACAGGGGAACCCCGAACCAAAATGTAAAAAAAAAATGGCATGGGGGTCCCCCTAAATTCCATACCAGGCCCTTCAGGTATGGATATTAAGGGGAACCCTGCGCCAGAATTAAAAAAAAAATGGCGTGGGGGTCCCCCTCAAAAATCCATACCAGACCCTTATGCAAGCACGCAACCTGGCAGGCCACAGGAAAAGAGGGGGGGCTTCTTGCTCCAGTGTTCTCGTCCGGCATCTTCCTCCACGGCGTCTTCTTCTCCGCTTCGTTCTTGGGCCGCTCCGCATCCATGGGAGGCTCCCGCTGTGTGACGCTTCTTTTCTGACACTTCTTATATAAAGGAGGGCGGGGCCACCCAGTGACCCCGCCCCCTCTGATGCACGGGACTTGACCTGCCAAGGGTTGTGGGGATGAGGCCCTTGTCCTCATCAACATGGGGACAAGGTGCTTTGGGTGTTTTGGGTGCTTTGGGGCTACTTCAAAGCATCCTCCCAATGTTGAGGGCATGTGGCTTGGTACGGTTCGGGGGGGCACGCTCTCGTCCCCCCCTCTTTCCCTGCAGCCTGCCAGATTGCATACTCGGATAAGCGTCTGATATGGATTTTTGGGGGGACCCCACGCCATTTTTTTACAAATTTTGGTGCGGGGTTCCCCTTAAAATCCACACCAGACCTGAAGGGTCTGGTATGGATTTTGAGGGGACCCCCACGCCATTTTTTTAAAATTTTGGTTCGGGGTTCCCCTGTGGGGAAATCCTATGCCGTTTTTATCAATGAACTCTTATGTGTATTGTCCGACCGACAATTCATTAATAGCCGAGAGTAGTTTTAAATGACTTTTTTTCCTTTGAAATGTCATTTTGCTGTCAGACTGTTCTAAACACGGGAAACATGCGCCCCTTTACAGGCATACTATAGACACCCCCCAGGTACGAAATTTAAAGGAATATTATACTTTTATTGTTTCACTTTAAGCACTATTAAAATCACTGCTCCCGAAAAAACGGCCATTTTTAAAACTTCTTTTTGCATTGATATATGTCAATTGGGGCAGGACCCAGGTCCTCAAACACTTTTTATGACAATACCATGCATATAAGCCTTTAAAATTGGCACTTTTGATTTCTCCCATATACTTTTAAAGGGTGTTCCGCGGCTTTCGAATTTGAAGGGAACACCCCAAATTGTTCGCTGTTCGGCGAACTGGCGAACAGCCGATGTTCGAGTCGAACATGAATTCGACTCGAAATCGAAGCTCATCCCTACTGGCAGGCCATTCTATGGCGGCATCAGACTGTCTGAGCCTGCTGGGGTCCCTTTCCTCATGTATACCCATGGTGAAATGGGCCAAGTGGCATCTACGAGGGTTCCAGCTGGGGTTTCTATTACAATGGAGGAAGAATCGCCTAGAACAGAGGATATTGGTCATGCCCGCAATGAAGTCCAGTCTTTGGTGGTGGACAAGACCATCCAACCTTCGGATTCACTGTTCTCTGGGGCCTATCTCGTGGACCATTCTTACGTCAGACGCCAGTTGGCTAGGTTAGGGAGCACACTTCCAAGACCAGCAATACAAGGAAGATGGCAATTCAACTTGGAAGAAGTAGTTTCGAACGTTTTGGAACTAAGAGCAGCATGCATGGCAATCCTGCATTTAGCCACCTCCCTTAGAGGAAAACCCATACTTCTACAGATGGACAACAGAGCGGCAGTAGCCTATGTCCAGAACCAGGGGGGAACACACAGCAGGTCCCTATTCAACAAAGTAATGCCCATTCTGACCTGGGCCGAGAAGAATCTAATCAACCTACGAGCCTCATATATCCCAGGGCCCCAAAATTAGTTAGCCAACCATCTGTCAAGATCATTTATCAACAACGAGTGGTCCCTGATTCCGAGGGTCTTCCTTTAGATATGCCAGCAATGGGGCACCCCCCAAATAGATCTCTTTGCCTCCCCACTCAATGCAGAGACGCCTCTATTCTGCTCAATATTCCCGTCTCGGAGGTCAGCGGGAGTGGATGCCCTAGTTCAGCCTTAGAACTTTCAAAAGGGATATGCATTTCCTCTGACCCCTCTGACATTGAGGTTTCTCCAGCGTCTGACAACAGAGAAAGTCACAATCCTGGCAGTGATCCCGTATTGGCCCAAAAAGCCGTCTGGAATCTGGAAATCCTAGACTTGAGGGCCTGGAAGTTGAGCGGAAAAAGATGTTTAGAATTAGGATGTTCACATAGTGTTATTCAAACACTGCTACAGGCAAGAAAGTCTTCCACTAATTCCACCTATTACATGGTATGGAGAAAGTTTACAGAGCTGGCAGAGGTTAACCATTTCCATCCCTTGGATCTCGGAGTCCAGAATGTACTTCTCTTCTTGCAGAGTGGTTTGGACTTAGGTTTGGGCCTGCACACACTTAAGGTCCAGGTCTCAGCCCTTTCAGCGCTAACGGATACACGATGGGCATTGAACCCTCTTGTCGAACACTTTTTGAAGGCAGTCCTAAGATTGCGACCTCCCAGGAAAACGTATCCTTAATGAGACTTGACTATTGTGCTTAATGTTGTATCAAATCCTCCTTTTGCTCCCACAGAAGAGTGCACCTTGGAAGACATTTCCTTGAAAATGGTATTCCTGATCGCAATTGCTTCGGGTCGCAGAGTATCAGAGATCCAAGTGATAGATGTATGAGATAAATCCGCGCAATGGATTAGGTATTTTGTTATGGGTGTGGCTGCTGCCTCTACAGATACAATACCACCTAGGTGGAATGTATTAGAAAATGGTAAAAAAGCAGGAGTAGTATGGCGCTGCCCTTATGGAGATAAAACAGATTTTTTCTTTGTAGTGAACAATAACTCTATGTGTTACCTAGTATCCATAATTCCTAAAGTATTGCTTTTAAAGATGGTTATTATAAACCTGTGTGTGCCAAAAAAATTGAGTATTTTTATATTCAAATCTGTGACTGGTGCTGGATTCTTGCTAATAAAAGTAAAATAGCAACATAAGGTGCTTCAATTAATCAACAAAAGTGCATTATGCAAAATCAATAAAGTGACCAGTGCTAAATCATACAAATTCATACAAAATTGTGCAAGATGTATAAGATAAATCCGCGCAATGAATTAGGTATTTTGTTATGGGTGTGGCTGCTGCCTCTACAGATACAATACCACCTAGGTGGAATGTATTAGAAAAAAAAAAGCAGGAGTAGTATGGCGCTGCCCTTATGGAGATAAAATGAATTTTTTCTTTGTAGTGAACAGTAACTCTATGTGTTACCTAGTATCCATAATTCCTAAAGTATTCCTTTTAAAGATGATTGTTTATAAACCTGTGTGTGCCAAAAAATTGAGTGTTTTTATATTAATCTGTGACTGGTGCTGGATTCTTACTAATAAAAGTGAAATAGCAACATAAGGTGCTTCAATTAGTAGCCCGCCCTACGCGCATTTTGTCGTCAGACTTCTACTGGGCCCCAGTAGAAGTCTGACAACGAAACGCGCATAGGGTGGGCTACGGACACCTTGCAGCACCTCTAACAAAGGGAATTCGATATCTTTTTCTTATGCTCGTTTTTTCATTTGAAATGTGAGTACATATATTTATTAAGCTTTAATAAAAGTTCTCTTATGGTTTTACGCGATGGGTATCCCTTCTTTCCTTTACATGTAAATATCACACCATAACATGCAAGTAAAGTTTGGGGGACATCCTTGATTGCTACACAGTGGCAGACACTGTGACCGCCTATACCCCTGCAGGGAGTGCAGAGCATGCAGACAAGGCACTAATTAAAGAACCAGCACCTGGATAAGAAGGTTTCCTACAGATATTTGATCCTCAAAGATTGAACACCTCAAAACACTCCAAAAAGAACTTTTTTCTCACAAACGGAACTTTTCCTATCCAATTAATACTGGTTACAGCACATCAGTCACTATTTATGATGGATAATTTGCACAATTTTGTATGAATTTGTATGATTTACCACTGGTCACTTTATTGATCTAGCACAATGCACTTCTGTTGATTAATTGAAGCACCTTATGTTGCTATTTCACTTTTATTAGTAAGAATCCAGCACCAGTCACAGATTAATATAAAAACACTCAATTTTTTGGCACACACAGGTTTATAAACAATCATCTTTCAAAGGAATACTTTAGGAATTATGGATACTAGGTAACACATAGAGTTACTGTTCACTGCAAAGAAAAAATCTGTTTTATCTCCATAAGGGCAGCGCCATACTACTCCTGCATTTTTTTTTGTTTTCTAATACATTCCACCTAGGTGGTATTGTATCTGTAGAGGCAGCAGCAACACCTATAACAAAATACCTAATTCATTGCGCGGATTTATCTTATACATCTTGCACAATTTTGTATGAATTTGTATGATTTAGCACTGGTCACTTTATTGATTTTGCATAATGCACTTTTGTTGATTAATTGAAGCACCTTATGTTGCTATTTTAATTTTATTAGCAAAAATACAGCAGCAGTCACAGATTTGAATATAAAAATACTCAATTTTTTTGGCACACACAGGTTTATAATAACCATCTTTAAAAGCAATACTTTAGGAATTATGGATACTAGGTAACACATAGAGTTATTGTTCACTACAAAGAAAAAAATCTGTTTTATCTCCATAAGGGCAGCGCCATACTACTCCTGCTTTTTTACCATCAGAGATCCAAGCTCTAGGATCACAGGAAAGTTACATCACCTTTTTCCCCAGACAGGGTGGTTTTGCAGCCCATACATCAATTTGTTCCTAAAGTGCCTTCAGTCTACCATCTTAATCAAGAATGGGTTCTTCCAGCTTTTGGAGAGGACCCAGCTTCTTCAAGACTACATGAATTAGATATAGCTAGGTCCCTGAGGCACTATTTAAGTTTAACGCAACAGTTCCGTAAAGATCAAAGACTGTTTATCATCCCAAAAGGTGCCAGAAAGGGAATGGCAGCATCCAAAACGACCCTGGCAAGCTGGATCGTGAAGTTAATCCGGAGAGTGTATCGGGCTAGTGGTCTCCCAGTTCCAGATGTCAATGCGCATTCAACACAGGGAACGGCCTCCTCTTGCAGGCTTGGCGCGGGTCTCCCCTGAGACAATTTGCCGAGCAGCTAGTTGGTTGTCCTTCAACACTTTCATGTCGCACTATAGAGTAGACCCAGCGTTTCTCAGAGAATTTGGGGAGAGGACCTTGCAGTTAAGACAAGTAACAAAGGCACTCACATGAGTGTAGACAGGTAGGCCGCACACCCCAAAAGTGCAAAAAACTGTACAAGAACCCCCTAACGGGGCTTTAAAGCAGACAGAAAAATGCAATGTTGATGGTTGAAAAAATTCAGTTTTATTAATACAAAAAATATATAAGTAGCATAATATAAAAATCACTAAAGATAGGTACTGACTAATCGAGTCATGACATGATCTGAGTATGGCATACCATTACAATAGACAAAGCATACAATTAAACCAGGCACTAGGCACAATGCATTAAATAGCGACCAAGGTTATCTTAAAAGTAAATTCTTAAAAGCAGTAACAACAGATATTGCCTGTGATACCATACATGTGTGTGGGGCAACAGAAGTTGTATACGTTAATCCTGACGCGTTTCGACCCTTCCCGGGTCCTCTTCAGAGGATAGTTGCCCCCTATGAAAAAGGTCAACATGTGTCAGACATAGCATCAAAACCAACAGTACCAGACTTATGTACATGCACCATCATATTAGAGTTGTCTAAATGATATAGTTACCTATTATAGAAATTATGACGTTTCCGCGTGCAGTTTAAGTATTGTGAGTTGTTATATTTTTAGGTGGTGCAGTTTCTCTTTAGTTCCCCTGTCTCCCCCGTGTCAGAGCAGCTCCCAGGAGAGCGGGTGGTGGGCCAAGTGTGTCTTGCGAGGGATCACATCTGACAACCCCCGTGTAGGACGGGGAAGTTTAGGGAAGGAGGGGCAGCGAACAACCCGAAAGGCACCTAAAAGGGATATAGGTTATTTCCAGAAATAAAAATAGAAGGGTATAAAGTGTTAAATGCTGAAGAGCAAAAAGTCACTAGATTACTCTACACAGATTGGAAGGTTTCCCAGCTATGGAGATTTATAAAGGTGTTGGATGGTGGGTACATGGGTGTGCAGAGGGCATAGCTAGGGGAAAGGGAAAAAAAGGAGGAAAAGAAAAAATTGAAAAGATGAGAGAGGGAATGGGGAAGCGGAAAAGACAGAGAGATGAGAAAGACAGTGAAAAGGAGTGAAAGAAAAGAAGTAACACAACGCAGTGTACGTGAAAATAGAATGAGTAGAAAATAGCAAATGCCCTGCTGCCATCCATCCACGCCCCACACCTCATTCTCCACGCCACTTGCACTTTTCTTGTCACCTCCCCCCTTCCTTCCCTTCCGCTGTCCCCAACTGCCCCCCACCCTGCTTTCACTTCACCCTACAACCCCCTTCCTTTCTCCCCTCTTTCCCCTTCCCCCGTTTCTTTCCTTTTTCCATACAATTCATCCCTTTCACTCTCTCCACCACTCCTCCTTGGTTGATTTTCCCTTTTTCTCCCCCCCTCCCCCCCCCCCTTATTCCTCCTTGTCCATTCACTGGAGGTTTTGCCGGCGCTTTTACCTACTGCTCTTGGCATATACTTTTCACGGTACATGGGAACTAACTGGCAGCAGGGCATTTGCTATTTTCTACTCATTCTATTTTCACGTACACTGCGTTGGGTTACTTCTTTTCTTTCACTCCTTTTCACTGTCTTTCTCATCTCTCTGTCTTTTCCGCTTCCCCATTCCCTCTCTCATCTTTTCAATTTTTTCTTTTCCTCCTTTTTTTCCCTTTCCCCTAGCTATGCCCTCTGCACACCCATGTACCCACCATCCAACACCTTTATAAATCTCCATAGCTGGGAAACCTTCCAATCTGTGTAGCGTAATCTAGTGACTTTTTGCTCTTCAGCATTTAACACTTTATACCCTTCTATTTTTATTTCTGGAAATAACCTATATCCCTTTTAGGTGCCTTTCGGGTTGTTCGCTGCCCCTCCTTCCCTAAACTTCCCCGTCCTACACGGGGGTTGTCAGATGTGATCCCTCGCAAGACACACTTGGCCCACCGCCCGCTCTCCTGGGAGCTGCTCTGACACGGGGGAGACAGGGGAACTAAAGAGAAACTGCACCATCTAAAAATATAACAACTCACAATACTTAAACTGCACGCGGAAACGTCATAATTTCTATAATAGGTAACTATATCATTTAGACAACTCTAATATGATGGTGCATGTACATAAGTCTGGTACTGTTGGTTTTGATGCTATGTCTGACACATGTTGACCTTTTTCATAGGGGGCAACTATCCTCTGAAGAGGACCCGGGAAGGGTCGAAACGCGTCAGGATTAACGTATACAACTTCTGTTGCCCCACACACATGTATGGTATCACAGGCAATATCTGTTGTTACTGCTTTTAAGAATTTACTTTTAAGATAACCTTGGTCGCCATTTAATGCATTGTGCCTAGTGCCTGGTTTAATTGTATGCTTTGTCTATTGTAATGGTATGCCATACTCAGATCATGTCATGACTCGATTAGTCAGTACCTATCTTTAGTGATTTTTATATTATGCTACTTATATATTTTTTGTATTAATAAAACTGAATTTTTTCAACCATCAACATTGCATTTTTCTGGCTGCTTTAAAGCCCCGTTAGGGGGTTCTTGTACAGTTTTTTGGACCTTGCAGTTATCTGTGCTGTCGTTTTCATTAAATTTCTTATTGCAGTACCCTCCCTGTAAGCGAGTTATTTACCATTGGTATGCTGCCATGGAGGCACCAGGAAAACGAAAAATTGAATACTCACCTTTCCGTAATTTTCCTTTCCTGGTGCCTACCCATGGCAACATACACCCTCCCTTCAAATAATCCTTAAGGTTCTGAGGTCTAGTTACAAGAATGCCGGCAGGGAGGAACAACTCTTTTATTTATAGAGTTAAGGTGGTCCTGTGGGTTGGTTGGGGGCGGAGCAACCAACCATTGGTATGCTGCCATGGGTAGGCACCAGGAAAGGAAAATTACGGAAAGGTGAGTATTCAATTTTCCGTTTTTCTCTTCCTTTACATTTCTTCAGGGAGAGGAGAATCACCTTATGCAGCAGTCTGGATAGTCACAGTTCCTTGTCTTAGTGGAGGGAAGCATTCCCTCTGTTTAGTCACACACCAGGAGGCTGCTGTTAAAAATCTATTGTCAAATACTCAGAAGCCTCTACGCATTTCGCATACATACTTGCGTCATCAGATGACGCATGTATGTATGCGGAACGCGTAGCGTCTTCTGGGTAATTACGGATGTCTCTTCCTGTCACGAACCCGAACCAAAACGCGGCTTATAACGTACGCAGTGATCGTGGAATGAAATGGTGTGGCGGATCCCCGTAACAAACAGCTGGATAGACTCAGTGCCGCTTTTAAGGCACCATAAAGTGGGAGTGTACATTTCTTACATTTTTTTACTGGCCAAAACAAAATAAATCTTTTATATAAACATATTGCACAATGATGAATGTTCAATTTTTATGAGATACCAACATTGATATGGAGAAAGGAGTAGCATCTAGTGGCTAACTAGTTGGAGGAACAGCAGGATAGTGGAGTGGTTATCCCTATATGAACCAAAGGCAAAACTGTCTCTAGGCTCTGGTGAGTGCCCATTTTAGAAGGTGGTGGTGGCACATGAAGTGGTGAAAAGTTATTGTTACAAAGCACAGATGGAAATTGAAGCATATGAGCACACTGAATACTGAATACTAATGGAGATGGACTTTGGGAATTATTATCATATGTTTATGGTTTAAGTTGTGATATTTTGCACTTTATGATATTTGACACTTTATTGTCACGTTGCACTTTATAGTTAATTGATTTAATGGTAAGGTTGGCATATAAGGTATAAACACCGCATTAGTGGTAATATTGCACTAGCACTTTGTATTAGCGCAGTTACACTATTTGAACACAATACTGGAGGAAAATGAACTGAGGTCCGGTTTGGTGGTATGCTGATTGCCTGTGGGACATGACCATGCGTTGTTGGACCTGCTATCTAAGACCCTATACACACTATTAGATTTTCTGGAGATTTTTGTCTTTACATTTACCAAAACTATATAATATGGGGTCAAACCTTTAAAGCCTCGTACACACGATCAGATTGTTGGCCAACCAAGCGTCTGATTTTTGTCCAAAGGGCGTGTGCCAGGAACTTGTCTTGCATAGTAATGGTACACAATTGTCGACCAACAAACACGACCGTAGTGACGTACTAAGAGGAATTTCAGCTCTTGAGCGCCACCCTTTGGAAACCTTCTGCTAATTTCATGTGTTACACCGTTACCCCTTCCTCTCCAGGCCAATCCCCTTGCACAGCGGGGGATCTCTCTGCTGATCTACTCTGATTCCCGCTGAGCAAGTGGATGAGAGTCAGGTCTGTTTTTAGCATATTTTTTCAGATCGGATGTCCGGCGGGTGTCTGCGGACCAGACACATTTCCGCTGACATCCGCCGCCCCATTGAGGACAATGGGTGGTCCAATCGGGTCCACGGGTGTGAAAGGGGCCTTCTTTTTCATTGTTTATTATATTGTTAACTCTTGTTTGTCTATTCCAGCCTTTTTCAACCAGGGTGGCTTGAGGTTTCTTCAGGGGTGTCTTGGCAAAATGCTCAAAAATGACGCTGCCTTTTAGTTACACAAAGTCACAGGTTTTAATTGTGCACCATTACACCCTTCTAGCTGCCGGAAACTAATGACACGTTGCATCTGGTGACAGGCGATGGTGGCAAGTGACAAGCTGCATCAGGTGGCCGGCAACAATGGCACGCTGCATCTGGTGGCAGGCGACAAGTTCAGGGTTCCCACTTATTCTGCATTGTGGTGAGTTGAACTATTTCATTTTATAACAATATATAATAGAAATAATGTAATTTGATCAGCCTGACACCATATCCAGCATGGTGTCAGGATGATTTCAGTGCTAACACCAGCCATTGGCCCAACAAATCCCCCCCCCCGTCCTTGACAAAATGTTTTCATCTTTTTTTTGGGAAGGGGGAGGGGGAGTGTACCTGAATGGCAGTTTGGAAATGTAGTCACCCTACTGCCCACATGTTTGTAAGCAGTGAGCACATATATAGTAGGTGAGGTTGAAAAAAGACACAAGTCCATCAAGTCCACATGTTTGTGAACAGTGATTGGCCCTGTCCACATGTTTGTAAACGATGACTGGCCGCACCCACATGTTTGTAAACATGTGGGCGGGGCCAGTCACTGTTTAAAAACATGTGGGCAGGGCCAGTCACTGTTCACAAACGTGCTCATTGTTTGACTGGTCCCACCCACATGTTTGTAAACAGTGAGCACATGTTTGTAAACAGTGACAATCACATTCGTATTTCAAGTAAAAGAAAATAGAAGCAGGTTACATAAGGTGTCCCTATCATTGTTCCCTCTTACATCAGGTTGGCCCACCAGAGCTCCCTCTTACATCAGATGTGCCCACCAGAGCGCCCCCTTACATCAGCTGCGCCCACCAGATCTCCACCTTACATCAGATATGCGCACAAGAGCTCCCTCTTACATCAGATGTGCCCACCAGAGTTTCCCTTTACATCAGGTATGCCCACCAGAGCTCCCTCATACATCAGGTGGGCCCAGCAGAGCTCTCTCTTACATCAGCTGTGCCCACCAGAGCTCCCTCTTACATCAGATGTGCCCAGCAGAGCTCCCTCTTGCATCACATGTGCCCAACAGAGCTCCCTCTTACATCAGATGTGCCCACCAAACCTCCACCTTACATCAGATGTGCTCACAAGAGCTCCCTCTTACACCAGATGTGCCCACCAGAGTTTCCCTTTACACCTGGTATGCCCACTAGAGCTCCCCCTTACATCAGGTGTGCTCACAAGAGCTCCCTCTTACATCAAATGTGCCCGCCAGACCTCCACCTTACATCAGGTGTGCTCACAAGAGCTCCCTCTTACACCAGATGTGCCCACCAGAGTTTCCCTTTACACCAGGTATGCCCACTAGAGCTCCCCCTTACATCAGGTGTGCCCACCAGAGCACCCCCTTACATTAGGTGTGCCCATCGGAGCTCCCGCCCACATCAGGTGAGCCCACCAGAGCTCCCCCTTACATCTGGTGTGCCCACCAGAGCTCCCTTTTACATCAGGTGTATCCATCAGAGCTCCCCTTTACATCAGATGTGCCCACCAGAGCTCCCTCTTACATCAGATGTGCCCACCAGACCTCCACCTTACATCAGGTGTGCTCACAAGAGCCCCCCTTACATCAGATGTGCCCAGAAGAGCTCTCCCTTACATCAGATGTGCCCACCAGACCTCCACCTTACATCAGGTGTGCTCACAAGAGCTCCCTCTTACCTCAGATATCCCCACCAGAGTTTCCCTTTACATCAGGTGTGCCCACCAGAGCTCCCCCTTACATCAGGTGTGCCCACAAGAGCTCCCCCTTACATCATGTGTGCTCACCAGAGCACCCCGTTACATTTGATGTGCCCATCAGAGCTCCCGTTTACATCAGGTGAGCCCACCAGAGCTCTCCCTTACATCTGGTGTGCCCACTAGAGCTCCCCCTTACATCAGATGTGCCCAAAACATGTATTAGTCTAAAACATGTGATCAGGGCCAGTCACTGTTTACAAACATGTGCTCATTGTTTACAAACATGTGGGCGGAGCCAGTCACTGTTTACAAACATGTGCTTATTGTTTACAAACATGTGGGCGGAGCCAACCACTGTTTACAAACGTGCTTATTGTTTATAAACATGTGGGTGGAGCCAGTCACTGTTTACAAACGTGCTCATTGTTTACAAATATGTGGGCGGAGCCAGTCACTGTTTACAAACATGTGCTTATTGTTTATAAACATGTGGGTGGAGCCAGTCACTGTTTACAAACGTGCTCATTGTTTACAAACGTGGGCGGAGCCGGTCACTGTTTACAAACATGTGCTTATTGTTTATAAACATGTGGGTGGAGCCAGTCACTGTTTACAAACGTGCTCATTGTTTACAAACATGTGGGCGGAGCCAACCACTGTTTACAAACACTGTTTATAAACGTGCTCATTGTTTACAAACGTAGCGAGAGCCAGTCACTGTTTACAAACATGGGCGGGGCCAGTCACTGTTTGTAAACAGTGAGCACATGGCTGTAAACAGTGACTGGCTCCACCCACATGTTTGTAAACAATGAGCACATGTTTGTAAACAGTGAATGTCTCCACCCACATGTTGGTGAACAATGAGTACATGGTAGTAAACAGTGTTTGTAAAACAGTGGCTGGCTCCGCCCACACGTTTGTAAACAATGAGCACATGTTTGTAAGCAGTGACTGGCCCTGATCACATGTTTGTAGACTAATAGAAGTTTTGGGCGCATCTGATGTAAGGAGGAGCTCTGGTAGGCACATCTGATGTAAGAAGAGCTCTGGTGGGCATATCTGATGTAAGGGGGAACTCTGGTGGGAACATCTGATGTAAGGGGGAGCTCTGGTAGGAACATCTGATGTAAGAGGGAGCTCTGATCGGTACACCTGGTGTAAAGGGGAGCTCTGGTGGGCACATCTGGCATAAGAGGGAGCTCTGACGGGCACATCCTATGTAAAAGGGAGCTCTCGTGGCCACATCTGATGTAAGGGGGAGCTCTGGTGGGCACATCTGATGTAAGAGGTAGCTCTGGTGGGCACATCCTATATAAAAGGGAGCTCTGGTAGGCACATCTGATGTAAGGGGGAGCTCTGGTGGGCACATCTGATGTAAGAGGGAGCTCTGGTGGGAACATCTGATGTAAGAGGGACCTCTGGTGGACACATCTGATATAAGGGGGAGCTCTGGTGGGCACATCTGGTGTAAAGGGGAGCTTGGGTGGGCACAACTGATGTAAGAGGGAGCTCTGATGGGTACATCTGATGTAAGGGGGTGCTCTGGTGGGCACATCTGATCTAAAAGTGAGCTCTGCTGGGCACACCTAATGTAAAATGGATCTATGGTTGGCACACCTAATGTAAGAGGGGGCTCTGGTGGGCACACCTGATGTAAGAGGGAGCTCTGGTTGACACATTTGATCTAAAAGTGAGCTCTGCTGGGCACACCTAATGTAAAATGGAGCTATGGTTGGCACACCTAATGTAAGAGGGGGCTCTGGTGGGCACACCTGATGTAAGAGGGAGCTCTGGTTGACACATTTGATGTAAAGGGGAGCTCTGATGGGTACACCTGATGTAAAAGAGAACTCTGGTGGGCACACCCAATGTAAGAGGGAGCTCTGATGGATACATCTGATGCAAGGGGGGTGCTCTGGTGGGAACATCTGATGTAAGAGGGAGCTCTGGCGGGCACACCTGATGTAAGAGCAAGCGCTGGTGGGCACACCTGATGTAAGGGGGAGCTCTGGTGGGCACATCTGATGTAAAAGGGGCTCTGATGGGCACACCTAATGTAAAAGGGAGCTCTGATGGGCACACCTATTGTAAGAGGGGGCTCTGGTGGGCACCCCTGATGCAAGGGGGAGCTCGGGTGGGCACATCTGATGTAAGGGGGTGCTCTGGTGGGCACATCTGATGTAAGAGGGAGCTCTGGCGAGCACACCTGATGTAAGAGCAAGCACTGGTCGGCACACCTGATGTAAGGGGGAGCTCTGGTGGGAACATCTGATGTAAAAGTGAGCTCTGGTGGGCACATCTGATCTAAAAGTGAGCTCTGCTGGGCACACCTAATGTAAAATGGAGCTATGGTTGGCACACCTAATGTAAGAGGGGGCTCTTACCTGATGTAAGAGGGAGCTCTGGTTGGCACATTTGATGTAAAGGGGAGCTCTGATGGGTACACCTGATGTAAAAGAGAACTCTGGTGGGCACACCCAATGTAAGAGGGAGCTCTGATGGATACATCTGATGTAAGGGGGGTGCTCTGGTGGGCACATCTGATGTAAGAGGGAGCTCTGGTGGGCACACCTAATGTAAAAGGGAGCTCTGATGGGCACACCTATTGTAAGAGGGGGCTCTGATGGGCACCCCTGATGCAAGGGGGAGCTCGGGTGGGCACATCTGATGTAAGGGGGAGCTCTGGTGGGCACATCTGATCTAAAAGTGAGCTCTGCTGGGCACACCTAATGTAAAATGGAGATATGGTTGGCACACCTAATGTAAGAGGGGGCTCTGGTGGGCACACCTGATGTAAGAGGGAGCTCTGGTTGACACATTTGATCTAAAAGTGAGCTCTGCTGGACACACCTAATGTAAAATGGAGCTATGGTTGGCACACCTAATGTAAGAGGGGGCTCTGGTGGGCACACCTGATGTAAGAGGGAGCTCTGGTTGACACATTTGATGTAAAGGGGAGCTCTGGCGGGCACACCTGATGTAAGAGCAAGCGCTGGTGGGCACACCTGATGTAAGGGGGAGCTCTGGTGGGCACATCTGATGTAAAAGGGGCTCTGATGGGCGCACCTAATGTAAAAGGGAGCTCTGATGGGCACACCTATTGTAAGAGGGGGCTCTGGTGGGCACCCCTGATGCAAGGGGGAGCTCGGGTGGGCACATCTGATGTAAGGGGGGGCTCTGGTGGGCACATCTGATGTAAGAGGGAGCTCTGGCGAGCACACCTGATGTAAGAGCAAGCACTGGTCGGCACACCTGATGTAAGGGGGAGCTCTGGTGGGAACATCTGATGTAAAAGTGAGCTCTGGTGGGCACATCTGATCTAAAAGTGAGCTCTGCTGGGCACACCTAATGTAAAATGGAGCTATGGTTGGCACACCTAATGTAAGAGGGGGCTCTTACCTGATGTAAGAGGGAGCTCTGGTTGGCACATTTGATGTAAAGGGGAGCTCTGATGGGTACACCTGATGTAAAAGAGAACTCTGGTGGGCACACCCAATGTAAGAGGGAGCTCTTATGGATACATCTGATGTAAGGGGGGTGCTCTGGTGGGCACATCTGATGTAAGAGGGAGCTCTGGTGGGCACACCTAATGTAAAAGGGAGCTCTGATGGGCACACCTATTGTAAGAGGGGGCTCTGATGGGCACCCCTGATGCAAGGGGGAGCTCGGGTGGGCACATCTGATGTAAGGGGGAGCTCTGGTGGGCACATCTGATCTAAAAGTGAGCTCTGCTGGGCACACCTAATGTAAAATGGAGCTATGGTTGGCACACCTAATGTAAGAGGGGGCTCTGGTGGGCACACCTGATGTAAGAGGGAGCTCTGGTTGACACATTTGATCTAAAAGTGAGCTCTGCTGGACACACCTAATGTAAAATGGAGCTATGGTTGGCACACCTAATGTAAGAGGGGGCTCTGGTGGGCACACCTGATGTAAGAGGGAGCTCTGGTTGACACATTTGATGTAAAGGGGAGCTCTGATGGGTACACCTGATGTAAAAGAGAACTCTGGTGGGCACACCCAATGTAAGAGGGAGCTCTGATGGATACATCTGATGCAAGGGGGGTGCTCTGGTGGGAACATCTGATGTAAGAGGGAGCTCTGGCGGGCACACCTGATGTAAGAGCAAGCGCTGGTGGGCACACCTGATGTAAGGGGGAGCTCTGGTGGGCACATCTGATGTAAAAGGGGCTCTGATGGGCGCACCTAATGTAAAAGGGAGCTCTGATGGGCACACCTATTGTAAGAGGGGGCTCTGGTGGGCACCCCTGATGCAAGGGGGAGTTCGGGTGGGCACATCTGATGTAAGGGGGTGCTCTGGTGGGCACATCTGATGTAAGAGGGAGCTCTGGCGAGCACACCTGATGTAAGAGCAAGCACTGGTCAGCACACCTGATGTAAGGGGGAGCTCTGGTGGGAACATCTGATGTAAAAGTGAGCTCTGGTGGGCACATCTGATCTAAAAGTGAGCTCTGCTGGGCACACCTAATGTAAAATGGAGCTATGGTTGGCACACCTAATGTAAGAGGGGGCTCTTACCTGATGTAAGAGGGAGCTCTGGTTGGCACATTTTGATGTAAAGGGGAGCTCTGATGGGTACACCTGATGTAAAAGAGAACTCTGGTGGGCACACCCAATGTAAGAGGGAGCTCTGATGGATACATCTGATGTAAGGGGGGTGCTCTGGTGGGCACATCTGATGTAAGAGGGAGCACTGGTGGGCACACCTAATGTAAAAGGGAGCTCTGATGGGCACACCTATTGTAAGAGGGGGCTCTGATGGGCACCCCTGATGCAAGGGGGAGCTCGGGTGGGCACATCTGATGTAAGGGGGAGCTTTAGTGGGCACATCTGATGTACTAGAGAGCTCTGGTGGGCACATCTGATGTAAGGGGGAGCTCTGGTGGGCACATCTGATGTAAGTGAGCGCTTTAGTGGGCACATCTGATGTAAGGGGAGCTCTGGTGAGACCAACTTATGTAAGAGGGAGCTCTGATGAGCACATCTAATGTAAGGGGGAGCTCAGGTCAACATATCTGATGTAAGAGGGAGCTCTGGTTGACCCATCTGATGTAAGGGAAACTCTGGTGTGCACATCTGATGTAAGATGAGCTCTGCTGGACACACCTGATGTAATAGGGAGCTCTGGTGGGCACACCTGATGTAAAGCGGAGCTCTGGTGGGCTCTCTTGTTGTAAGAATAATCTCTGGTGGGCAACCCTGATGTAAGGGGAAGCTCTTGATGGGGACACCGTATGTAACCTGGTTCTATTTTCTTTACTTGAAATATGGATGTGATTGGCCTACTTTTACGTTATATTAGAGAGCAATTTTGATCTCAGCTGAAAGAATATTTTAGCAATTGGACTTCCTTGAATTTCAGTTAATTACTTCTGTTCTAGGTAGACATTTTTGCATTCTATGAATGTGCACAAATTTGCGTGCATTCTGCAGTGCACAAAAACATACTGGCCTTTTACGGGTGTGCAGTGGTGCCTCTAAGTTTTATGGGCACTACCACACCCTTTGCTTTTGCGCTATTTCACCAGCGGCAAAAGTTATGGTAACAAAATACCATGCATTATGGTGCAACACAATTTTAAAAAAAGGTTGTAAAGGTTTTACACCTATTTGTACTACTTTTTTTTTTTTCAAATTCCGTGCGCCGCTAAAGTGTTCGAGTTTGGCTTGATGAAAAGGTGGCAACCCTACATAAAGGTGCCACGGTGCTGCAGAAAAAAAAAAATGCTTTCACTTGGGCTTTCCGGTCAGGTCCGCCCTTTGATTTTTCAGGTGGACCTGATCGGACCCTCCCGTTTACCCTATGGAGCGACAGATGTCAGCGGACACATGCTATTGGATCCTATCCTGCCTGCAAAATCCAGGCAGACGGCGGTCCTATTTTCCATCTGTCTGGCGGATAGGATCGAATGAAACTGGACAGGTGGTCTGTTTGCACCCGTTCACCCCCATAGAGGAGAGGTGGACAGTGTCTGTGTCCGCTCTGCACAACAGAGCGGACAGGACCTCTCACCCTCCTGTTCAGCAGGGATCAGCAGAGCGATTCCCTGCTGAACAAGCGGATTTCGGTAGGCGGAGGCGCCTGCGTGAAAGGGGTCTTATTATACATTACACGGCACAGAAAGGTATTCAGGGCTTCAACACCTCTAGGTGAAGAGACCATTCTCCAGAGTCTAGACATTGGCGATTGGGAAAGTCTGCATTCTAATTTTTCACGCCTGAAAAGTGGACAGCAGAAGGAGCTGGTATAGGAATCATCTCAAGTCTTATATTGATATGCCTATCTTTGAGTGGTGAAACTTCTGGTTCTCTCCTGGTAATTGATTAACGCCACCGCTGTGGCATTGTCCAACTGAAACCTGATTGGATGACCCCATGGTTGAGAGGTCCACCATTAAAGAAATTATCAACTTGCTTTGATGTTGATCGGGTGGTGAGCTTCTTATGATAAGTTCTTTGGACCCACAAGCCAGATCAAGACATGTCTTGGGATGCTGACAAATGTGCTGGCCTAGAGACTGAACCCACACAACAATTAGGTTAAAGGAGGCAGCCATTAGGCCCAAGACCCTCATTCAGGGTGGGTTAGCAGCAATGGAAGGATGGAAGACTGAACATAGAGGTGTCCAGGAGGAGGTGCGGATTCTCCAAGCAATGAGTTGGCTCATTCACACCATACCTGCATGAAAACTGATGGGAAAACAGTGCAGGTTTCACTTGCAGAGACATCAATTTTCATGCGCGTTCACATCAGTGTTGATGTCATGTCAGTTTTTTTTCCTGTGCACAAAACTGCATACACGTCAGAAAAAATCCGCATGTTGTGGTGTGAACAGGGCACATAGAAATTAAAGAACAATTGTTTTTTGTTCCCTTGTAGAACGCGTGCAGAAAAACTTTCGTCTCTACACCAAGGTGTGAACGAGGCTCTAAACTAGGGTTGCACCAATACTAGTATCAGTATGGGTGGTGATACTGAGCATTTGCTCGAGTACTTGTACTCAGGCAAATGCTCTGATGCCTAATCCGATACCTGGACAGTCAGGGGTTGATTGGTGCGGTGGGGGCCATTACAAGCACCGATTTCCCTGTATAGATTTCAATAAGGCAGCTGACAGCCGCTTCTCCTCCTCTCTCTCCTGCAGCTTTCAGCTGCTTTGATTAAATCTATACAGGGAGATTGTTGCTTGTAACGCCCCCCCCACTGCACCGATCATCTCCTGACTGTCCCCTGTGTCCTCCTTAGTTTCCTTCTAAGGTCCCCAGCCATGTCCTCCACTCCCCCTCCGTGTCCTTCTCCGCTACTCCTCCGCTCCCCCTCTGTGTCCTTCTCCGCTCCTCCTCCACTCCCCCCTCTGTGTCCTTCTCCGCTCCTCCTCCGCTCCCCCTCCATGTCCTCCTCCGCTCCCCCTACGTGTCCTCCTCTGCTCCCCCCTCCGTGTCCTTCTCCGCTCCCCCTCCGTGTCCTCCTCCGCTCCTTCTCCGCTCCCCCTCCATGTCTTCCTCCGCTCCCCTTCCATGTCGTCCTCCGCTCCCTCTCCGTGTCCTCCTCTACTCTCTTTCTGTGTTCTCCTCTGCTCCCCCTCTGTGTCCTCCTCCGGTCCCCAGATCTGTCAGGATGGAGAGTGGAGCAAGGAGTCGGTAAACCTGTCATTTACCGGCTCCTTCCTTTTCTGAATGGACAGAGTCAGTGATTACTGACTCTGTCCATTCATAACTGAGCATTGTAAACTGTGTTACAATGCTTCAGTTTATGAATGGACAGAAGCCTCTGTCTTCTGTCCATTCATCTTAAGTGAAGCTAAGGCTACAGAGAAAGGGACTGGGGAATTTGTGTCCTCAGTCCCTTCCCTTTCTCTATTTAGACCCCTGATATCTCACTAAAGCCCCCCCCCAACAGGAATGATAAAAAAAGGAAAAAATTGGAATAAATATTTAAAAGTAAAATTTTAAAAATAACTAGAAAAGCTACAATTTCTGGGGAAATTGTGTAAAGTGTTCTTGCCTCCACCTACAGTAGTCTACAACTGGCGTGGGCGGAGTAACTGGGTGGAGTGGCTTGAGTAACTGTTGTGTGGTTGGAGTGGCTGGAGTAACTGTAAAAAGTGTTAAAAAGCTTAATATTTTAAAAAGTATAAATAGTAGTAAAAAAGTTGAAGAAGTCCCATTATTAGCTGAAAGAGCTGAACATTTTTTTCAAAAATGATTTTTTTTTCAAAAGTTATTTTTTTTTTTAAATGATTTTTTTTTAAAAAATGATTTTTTTTTCTAAAATGATTTTTTTTCAAAAATTTTTTTTTCAAAAATTTTTTTTTTTCAAAAATTATTATTTTTTTCAAAAATATTTTTTTTAAATTATTATTATTTTTTTGTTTTTATTATTTTTTTTTTTCATGGGGTGGTCATAATATTTTGGCTGATCATGGGGTGGTCATAATATTTTGGCTGATCATGTTGTGGTCATAATGTTTTTGGCTGATAATGGGGTGGTCATAAATTATTTGGCCGATCATGGGGGGGTCATAATGTTTTGGCTGATCATGGGGTGCTCATAATGTTTTGGCTGATCATGGGGGGGGGGGTCATAATGTTTTGGCTGATCATGGAGGGGTGGTCATAATGTTTTGGCTGATCATGGGGGGGTCATAATGTTTTGGCTGATCATGGGGTGGTTATAATGTTTTGGCTGATCATGGGGTTGTCTGCTTTTGTCACCTCCCACTCTAGTTTTGAACATTTCGCCATTCATTCCTATGGGACCAATTTCGCCGCAAAAACGGAGATATTTTGTGAACTATTCGGCGAAGCGTTCCACAAAGTAATAGCACACCAATCGGGAACAATCCGCATGTTTTGGTATATTACTGTCTATGTAGTGTAAAAGCTGTGGGAGGAGTTAGGGTGGTAAATTTGGCTATAATAAGAATAATATATATGTGCAACCCTACCCTAAACCTCTGCAGTGTTTTTAACTGAGTGTTGGACATTGACTGAAAAAGTCTGTGCTAACTGTTCCCTCAGCAGAAAGTTGTCCAGGTAATCTATTATGGGAACAAACCTTTGGTAGGGAAACGAATTGGTTGCATACTCACCATGAAACACAGTTGATATGGGAGCCATGCCTGTCAGATACCTATACTGTATTCCAATCTCCTCCTGACAGTTGGTAGAAGATGTGGGCAGTGAGCTTTAGGCCAGTTTCATGTCCTGAGCTAAAGTGGTTGTCAAGGCAAGTTTTTTTAATAAGAATATCTCTATACTTACCCGCTCTATGCAATGAAATTGCACAGAGAAGCCCTGAACCTCCTCTTCTCGGGTCCCCCGCTGGCACTCCTGGCTCCTTCTCTATGTCCAGTGCCCTGACGACAAGCTGCTTCCCTTGGGGGCACATGTTCATGCTCAGAGCCCTGCTGCTGCATCCATTGACACAGACACTGGCCTCGTCACTGGCTTTGATTGACAGCAGTGTTAGCCAATGGCTCCCAGTGCCCCAGCAAAGTCAGTGAGACCAGGAAGTGAGGAGAGAGAAGAGCTGCAGACGTGCATAGCGCTGGATCGAATGAGGGCCCAGGTAAGTAAAGGGGGGGGGGGGGGGTGAGGGGAGATACTGATGCCTAAACATTTTTTACTTTAATGCAAGGAATGCATTAAGGTAAAAAATGTTTAGGCTTTAGAACCACTTTAAATCTGCACAGGCTTTCAAAACATTAGAAAAATAATCGAGGAACTGATTAAGCAATTAACACTGGTGAATGTGTAGACACAGACGCACCATGAGCAAGCACAGGCATGCCTTGAGCAAGCAACAGTAGCACAACAGCAGGCCCTGGAACAAGAACAGGCTTGCCATGAGCAGGCTACAGCTGTACAACAGCGCATCCTTGCACAGGCATTCGCTGCTCAACTATGTTCGCTGCTCAAATCTGTTGATCAAACAAACGGGAGGTCTACAGAAGGCAGTGATCCAGCAAGCTGAAAGGTTTGAAAATGGCTACATTACAGGGTGACCCCCAGAAGTCTGTGCAGCAGGCCCTAAAAAAGATGACTGCTGCAGATAACTTTGAAGCTTATTTGGCACTTTTTAAGTGGGTTGTCACAAGAAAAGGGCTGTCTGAGAAAGATTGGGCACATGTGCTGACCCCATTTCAGGCTGCAGATCCCCATCAGGCATACAGTAACTTGACCTTGGAATCAGCACAGAATTGCTGTATAAGCTGCTAAAGGCAGAAATACTAGTTGGGCTGGGAGTGACTCTTCCCTTGTTGGTGAGCTGGGTTCATTCTTGGCAATTTGATAGGGATAAGTCTGCCTGTACTCAGTTATATGACCTAATGCACTGATCCACACTCAGGGCCCACTCACACCACATGCAGTGCAGTGCTTTGTTTTCTGCATCGAAAACGCATGGAAAGTAGGTTATATGGGTTCCAATGGCATAGCTCACACCAGTGCAGTGTGTTCCAGTGCTTTTCAGTTCCAGAAAAAAAGTACAAGATGCTGCTTTTTTTCTGCACTGAACTGTATTGGACTGTGGTTAAAAGCATCAAAAATGCACGGACACCAGTACAGTAAGAAAAACAGGAAATAAATATGAAAAACAGTTTCTGGAATGCATCTAAAAACACAGCAGAGCACATAAAAAATGCACATGCAAAAACGCTTTCGTAACAGAGCTGAAGGACATTTTTTTGGTGTGAAGGGCACTCAGACTGTGATGTGGGATGCACTTGACCGGTTTGTGCAAGGACCTACCAAGGAGCTGCAGAGATAGAGGGCACAGTTATAGCCCCATTCTCTGGATGAGATGGCCACAGCAGTCAAATGATACAGCTGTGCAGAAAGCTTTTGTGGGGGCCTCTTCTTCAACCAGGGAGTTACACCAGGACAAAGAGGCCTATCTCAGTGCTAAAATGCTGCCTGTTGAGTGCATTGTGTCAATAACACTTCCACAAGGAACACCCAGCACTGAACCCTTCTGATAGCTGGTGGTTGGGGGGAAGAAGAACCCCACAAGTTTTGGTTGCTGGCCCTGCTGCCAACCTGGTCATATGGCAGCCGTGTCCAAAGCAGGATGAGCCAATGGAATGCAACATGGGTTGGCGTCGTTCCATGTATGCTTATGCCCCATGTACTGCAAAAAGTCTGAAATTGCATGAGTGTGTGGTGTTTGTCAATAGACATTAGATTGTTGCACTCTAGGAGTGTGGTCACCCTGCTCTGATTGGAAAAGTTGCAGGGAAAGCTGATACACAGAGAACAAGTGGGTGTCATCTGTGTGCATGGTGACATCAAATGCTATTCCATGGCCTGTTTACCTTGTCCATCCCAGTAGGAATGACTATGCTAAAAGTGGCGCATCTGTACCATGTATAGAACCTGCTGCAGCAAAATTGACATATATAAAGAAAAAAAAGACATTTAAATAGATTTTCTCTGCAAGCTATTTTTATTTTGTAAACAACAGCTTGGGGAGCCAGTCTGTATGATGAGGCCACAATTTAGTGCATTAGAGATTTCTTGGATAAATTCTGGTTTCTCTTTGGCAGACTTTAGATGGAAATAACACATTTTAGCACCACAGTGAGCAAGACTTATGTGAAGAAGCCATATTACAGTACACTCAGACCAAGATTAAGATAAAGTCAGTGACCTCATTATCATCACCTCCTTCATCCTCATCATCACTGGAGCCAACTTGGCAATACGCTGCAACTGGGGGAACATGACTGCCAATTTGTTGTTTATCAGTGTTCTCTCTGTAGGCTCATGTTACTCCCTTCTTCAACTTCAGAACAAACATCAGAATCAAGTAATGCCTGTGCATCGTCAAGAAGCTGATGCTGTGTTCAAATAATTCAGCTGACTCTTCCATGCACGGTGCTGGGGCTATGGCAGGGGTAGCTGTGGACAAAGAGGCAGAATTAGTCGCTCTGGCAGCTGCGGTGGACTGAGCACTAGTCTCAGCTTGGGTGATAGAGGATAAGGAGGAGGAGGATGGTTCAGTAAGCTAGTCTACCACCTCCTCTGCATGCTGTTGTTGGATAGCATTGGCAACATCACTAAACAAAGACAAATGTGCCCTGCCTTAGGACGGACCATGTCCATCTTTGACCGTGGACACAGACGCTGCTCCCCCGTCATAGTAGCATGGGAATGTCTACCTCTGCTTGTCTCCTTGTTGACCTCCCAGACATGATGGGGGGGGGGCTTATTATTTAATAGAAACTGGGAAATGTGTGACTGGATGCACTTTATTGAATGTGTTGGTGTTTGGTGTGCTTTAAATTGAGGAATAATGCTGACAGAAATGTAAAATCTATAAAAAAAATTAAAAAGGGGGAACACCAGCGTCAGGACAGAAAAAACACATAGCAACCAGAAAAAAAGGGTATACAGCACTGTATACAGCACGAAATGTTATATAATGCTGCGGTAAACACTGCACTACACTAACACACTACACTGATACTATAATATACTAACACACTATACTATACTTACACACTATACTGACACACTATACCTACATTGCACTATACTGACACACTATACTAACACTACACTAACACTCTACACACAATAAGTGAACACACTAACTCCCTAGTAGCAAACTGAGCCCTGCTCTATCTTTTTCAACTTTAACAACACTGCAAAAGATTCCTATGGGAAGGAAACTTTTAAAGTGTGGGGTCGGACTATGAGCACTGAGCCATGATTGGACAAAGTCATCATCACTTTGTCCAGTCGGGGCTCTGACAGTGCTTTGTGCCTCATTGGCAACGCCTTGCACCTGACCAGCAGTCAGGTACAAGGCTTCATCCATTTAGGGCTCTAGAATGCACTGTGCTGCGTGAAGTGCATTGTGGAGCGCTCAGCGGGCGAACATCCCGCCGAGCGCCCCCCGCAAATTCGGGTGTTCCCCAGGGGACAACGCAGCATCTAAACACACATAAAATGACACAGATAGTTTGCATCCGGGGCTGTTCACCCATCCCTGTAAGCATGTAATTGATCGGATGTGTGTACAGCCATGGCATCTGTCTGTCATTACACTGTACACTGAATTTTGTCAGTGCACTTGTATGAATGAGCCTTTTATCTTGGCCTTGTCTATACAAATTTTTTTTAGCATTCAGCAGTATCAGGGAATCGTGAGCTAAAGATGGACAACTTTTGCTCGCAAACTAATTGCGCAACTCTGGATAACTCCCAGGGTTCCTACTAGGCGCCAATGGGTTGAGCAGGTTAATCAGGGAAAAATTGACATATCAGCACAGAAATGCACCTCGCAAATTTTCTACAATGTGGCAGGCCTGCCTGGAGGTACCTGGGTTAGCACCACATCAATTAGTTAAAGATAGACTTTTACAAGATTTAAACGGTGGGAAAAGAATACTTACTTAAATGTGAATTTTGATGGCATTCATGAGATCTGGTGGGTCGGATAGCATGTTGGGGAGCGGCTTGTCCCCAGGGACCTGGGGGCATGCGGACCCCGTCCAAAATATTTAAATGTTTTACTTTTCTTTATACTGAATCTTTTTTTAGTCATCCAAATGGGTTGCTCCTTTGTACTTATCATGCTTCTACTTCTGCATTATTGTACACTACCTACAAGTTCTGTCATATATTTGGAATGTCTGATACAAAGCTTGACTAAATAATATGTATCAATAACTGCATTTTCTATTACGTTATGTACTATCCTGTATATTATGTATCTGACATAATGAACAAACAAAATAAAACTTTTTTCTGATTTAAAAAAAGATGGACACCTTTTTACACCTTGTAACACCAACAACCTGAAGATAAAAGAGCTAATTATTTTTTTTTAAAAGACACTAAACTTTAATAAATAAAAAATCTATTCACGTATGTATTCTTAACTCAAAAAAGTACTTTCCTCTCAGGAGTTATCAAGAGAGGGTGACTATATTCCGATATGCGGTGAAGACCTGGGGGCGGAAACCTGCAAAGCAGAATTCCAAAGACTCATTATACAGGGGCGCCCCCCCTCGCCAGAGTGGGGGGAAGACTTCTGCAATGCTCAGAAGTCTGGCAAGAGGAAATTCAGGACAGATGGGTCATCTTCACGGTGTCCCTAGGGTACAAACTAGAATTTGTTTCCACCGTCTTGTTTTCTGAGGTCAAACGTTTCCAAAGATCCAGGGGAAAGGCAATCTCTGTTTCGGGCACTAGATCGATACTGGCTCAGGGAGTGATCATACAAATCCCCATAGAAGAGCAAGGTTTGGGGTTTTATTCAAACCTCTTTACAGTACCAAAACCAAATGGAGATGTCAGACCCATTCTAGATCTAAAGAATCAAAATCAGTTCCTGAAGATCCGCTCCTTTCGCATGGAATCGATCAGGTCAGTGGTGTCTATCCTACTAGGAGAAGAACTTCTGGCGTCTATCAACATCAGGGATGCATATCTGCATGTCCCTATATTTCCTGCTCACCAAAGGTTTCTGCGGTTCGAGGTAGAACAGCAGATAGAACAGCAGCATTTCCTGTTTGTAGCCATGCCTTAGTTACAGCACCCCGGGTGTTTACAAAAGTCCTTGCCCCACATCTAGCCAGGTTAAGGGCATAACAGTCTTGGCGTACCTAGATGATCTATTGCTAATAGACCACAGTCGGTGGCTTGTTTGGAGCAAAGTGTGCGCATTACAACCAGTTACCTGGAAAGTCTGGGTTGGATTCTCAACCTAGAGAAGTCTTCCTTAAAACCGCTAAAAAGGCTGTAGTACTTGTGTCTGATCAAAGACACAGCCCAGAAAAAGGTGTTCTTGCCTCAGGCAAAGATCAACTCCATAAGAGAGCTGGTGCGGATGGTCAGGTCAAAAGGAGATCCCTCCATTCACCTTTGAATGAGGTTGTTAGGAAAAATGGTGGCTTCATTCGAAACGGTTCCCTATACCCAGTTCCATTCGAGACTGTTGCAAAACAGTATCCTGTCTGCTTGGAACAAAACGATTCAAGCTGTAGACTTACCAATGCGGCTGTCCCCAAGGGTGTCCCAAAGCCTCAGATGGTGGTTACTAACCCAGAATCTGCTGAAAGGAAGATCCTTCAGACCAGTTATCTGGAAAGTGGTAACGACAGATGCCAACCTTTCAGGTTGGGGAGCAGTACTAGAGAAGACAACTGTCCAGGGACAGTGGTCAAGAACCGAAAAAGCCTTGCCCATCAACATCCTAGAGATTCGGGCAGTGTGTCTGGCTCTGAATGCCTGAACTTTCAGGTTACGGGATTGTCCTGTCAGGATCCAATCCGACAATGCCACAGCTGTGGCCTATATCAATCACCAAGGGGGCACCCAGAGTATAGAACAGACAGAGGTGAACCATATTCTAACTTGGGCAGAAAGGGATATTCCGTGCCTATCGGCAGTCTTCATTCTGGGAGTAGAGAATTGGCAGGCAAACTACTTGAGTTGCCAGCAGTTATTCCCGGGGGGATGGTCCCTTCACCCTGACATCTTTCGGCCTGTTTTCCAAAGATGGGGGCCTACGGATGTAGATCTTCTGGCATCCAGATTCAACATGAAGTTAGTCAACTTTGTGTCCAGGACAAGGGATCCACTCGCATGCAGAACAGATGCGTTGGTGACCCCGTGGGATCAGTTCTCACTGATTTATGCATTCCCCCCTATTCAGTTGCTGCCTCGACTTCTTTGCAGGATCAAGCTGGAAAGAAAGCCGGTAATTCTCCTAGCCCCAGCATGGCCCAGAAGGTCCTGGTATGCAGAAATCGTAAAGATGGCGATGGAGGATCCATGGTCCCTTCCACTAATGCCAGACCTACTCTGACAGGGGCCGATATTCCATCCTACCTTACGAATGCTAAATTTAACGGCTTGGCTCTTGAAACCCACATTCTGAGAAAACGTGGGCTTTCCAGGTCAGTTATCTCTACCTTGATTAATGCAAGGAAGCCAGCTTCCAGAACTATATATTATAGAGTCTGGAGAGCTTATGTTTCCTGGTGTGAATCCAAGGGTTGGCATCCTCGGAGGTATATCATAGGCAGAATTCTTGCCTTTCTACAATTAGGGGTAGAGATGAAGTTGGCCTTGAGTACTATTTAGGGCCAAGTCTCAGCTTTATCGGTCTTATATCAAAGACCGCTTGCTACACATTCTTTTCTTTAGTCCGGGGTTTTATGCAAGGGGTGATGCGGCTTAATCCGCCAGTTAAATCAGCTTTGAACCCTTGGAATTGAACTTAGTTTTGTCAGTTACAAAAACAGCCATTTGAACCGATACAGCATATTCCCTTAGTCCTTCTGACAAGGAGGGTTTCAGAATTGGCTGCCCTTTCTTGTAAAGAGCCATACTTGATTATTCATGAGGACAGAGTGGTGTTACGCCCTCGTCCAGACTTTTTGTCAAAAGTGGTTTCAGGTTTTCACCTGAACCAAGATATTGTCCTGCCATCGTTTTTTCCAAAACCATGTTCCAGGGAAGAGAAGTCACTACATTGTCTTGATGTCTTTAAACACGACTGCTCAGATTCGGAAGACTGATGTCTTATTTTTTCTACCAGAGGGTCCTAAGAAAGGACAGGCAGCGTCGAAATCCACTGTCGCTAAGTGAATTCGGCAAGTTATAATTCAGACTTATGATTTAAGGGGTAAAATTCCACCTTTTAAAGTCAAAGCACACTCTACTAGGGCTGTTAGTGCTTCTTGGGCAGTGCGTCACCAGGCCTCCATGGCTCAGATCTGTAAGGCCGCAACTTGGTCTTAAGTACATACATTCACCAAGTTTTATCAGGTGGATGTAAGAAGGCACGAGGATATCGCCTTTGGGCGCAGTGTGCTGCAGGCAGCAGTATAGGTCCTCAAGTCTGGGGGTGCCCTACAGGTTGTCTCTCCCTCCCCTCAAATAGCATTGCTAAGGGATGTCCCACATAGTGATTACTATGGTGCTCTGTGTCCTATGATGTACGATAAAGAAAATAGGATTTTTATAACAGCTTACCTGTAAAATCCTTTTCTTGGAGTACATCATAGGACACAGAGGGCCCTCCCCTCTTTTGGGGTTTAGGTATATTGCTTTGCTACAAAAACTGAGGTACTCCTGGTAGGAGGAGGGGTTATATAGGGAGTGAACTTCCTGTATTGGGTATACCAGTGTCCATCACCTGAAGGTGCCTATATACCCACATAGTGATTACTATGGTGCTCTGTGTCCCATGATGTACTCCAAGAAAAGGATTTTACAGGTAAGCTGTTATAAAAATCATATTTTCTTATACCAATAGAAGATTCTGATTGGTTAGAATCCAATAGAGAATCCAGAAACTAAGCAAAATTGGTAAAAGGTTTTTCAATTTAAAAAGTCCACCTTTTGTGTTTTGCCTGGCATTCTCTATTAACTGAACACCAAATTTACTTTGCCTCCAAAATTGTTTTTATTTTTTG
Source organism: Aquarana catesbeiana (assembly GCF_042186555.1). NCBI lineage: Eukaryota > Metazoa > Chordata > Amphibia > Anura > Ranidae > Aquarana > Aquarana catesbeiana. Next base: position 373,996,026 of record NC_133327.1, read on the forward strand.
TCAACTGCATTAAGTCAATCATAGCTTATAGTATCTTTTTAATTTATACGTGATTCATTAAAAGCAATGTGTTTTATGTAGTTAAACTTGAAAGTGTCTCATTACTTTAGTTTTCCGTAAGTACCAATATTAAAATGTACTGTAGGTTATACTCACAGACAATAAAAATTGCAGTTTACCGGTCCTTGAATGTGATGGGTGCATTTCTTTTCTTTTTTTTTTTCAGCCTTTTTTATTTTTTTATTTTAACCTGGTCTGTTCTTGTCTGTTACACACTTAAGGGTCTATTTATAAAAACGTCACAAAACTATTTGTCCAGAGAAAATTACTGTACATTTGTTCTCGGCAAGTTAATTAACTGTTGTGAGATGGAGAAAAATCAAATGTTCTTAGAGTATTTTCTCTTCTGGTCAAATGTGCTAAGGAATATATGTTACATAAGTCAGGTGGTGCTTGCTCTCACTTGTAGAGTAAATAATCACTAAAGTCCTGTGAGTTCTGATAACACTGGCGTCACTGTTCTTTAAGTAGATACATTAACCACAGAAGTGCTGTCAATAATAATCCTATAAAATGGTGCTAATAATTGCCTTTGGCATTTAGAAACAATGTTGCAAAAGAAAAAGAAAACAGTAAAGCCTTGTTCACATTAGGCGATTTGAAATCATGGGCAGAATTGTCGCACTTCTGCCTGCAATTCCAAATTGCGGAAATACACACGGCACGCGTTTGGGTTCCATTATTCCTAATCACGGAAAAACGCTCTTTTAAAACTCACTCTAAGCTTGTCGCCCAGGAGTTTCTTTTGGGTGACAAACGCGCATAGGGCAGCGCATTGAAGTGAATGGGATGACCTAGGCACGACATAAGGAAACGTGTGTAAATCACCCTTTCAGAATTGCAAGCAGGGATGCTCAATCCCATGATGCGATATTCAAACAGGGCCTAAATGTACTTGCTGTGCTGATGGTCCCTGTAGACTTCTATCTTAGGATCATAGCCTGCTTTTTTTTTTTCTTTTTTTATAAATAGACGGTCCACAGAGAAAACTGGGAACACTGAAAACTGATAACAGTGCAGAGTGTACAGGAAGTGTCAAATGCTCTAGTTTTCTAGCAGATCAACAGGTATTTTCTTTCACTCATCAAACAGATACAACAGATTCAACTCCACTATAAACTATAAAATCTAGCAACGTTTGCATTCTAGAAGCCTGCATGCAAATCATTGGTTGGTGGTGGAGGTCCCCCAAATTATGTACAGAAATATCCAATGTTTACAGCTGCATATATATATATATATATATATATATATATATATATATATATATATGTGTATATATATATATATATATATATATATATATATATATATATATATATATGTATATGTGTGTGTGTATATATATATATATATATATATATATATATATATATATATATATATATATATATATTTCGGTGCTTAGGTGTAAATGTGGCTGCTGCCTCCCCTGGAAACTTCACTAAGTGAAGTAGAGTGCAATATAAATTTGAATAGGTAGGTGGCGCTGCCAAATAACTTAGTAATATAATGATCACATTATCACATCACAGCAATCTTGAAAAGTGCATGTGCAAGTGCAAATTGTTAACAAAACTGCAAATGATCCTATTGTGCCAGAAACATTATCAACAAACAAAAATAGTTTTCATAACTGCAAATAGTGCTGTGTACCAAAAATCTTCAACCATAAACAGGATTATAAAGTGCTAATAAGAGAGAGTGTGTGTGTGTGTGTGTGTGTGTGTGTGTGTGTGTATATATATATATATATATATATATATATATTTATGGTTGGAGCCCTATGTCCGATATAGACATAATAACATTTATAGTTAGCATAAGACTTACCATTGGAAATAGACCTGAAAGTGTGGACTTACCATATGAAATGGATCTGAAAGTGTGCCTTGGTCTGATGGACGGTATGCCAAAATATGGGGGCATACCCTTAGTTTAAGAAATGATTATTCTGTGAAGAGAAATGAATAGTTGAGAAATGCCCTGAAATGGGGATGGGAGGGTGGGTATCGCGCACAGGAAACTGACAATCACCACAGGTGAGCGGGCTGCTTAAATACCCCCCAAGCTTCTCCCATAAATTCAGGCCACCATACTGGCCTTCCTACTTATGGTTGGAGCCCTATGTCCGATATGGACATAATAACATTTACAGTTAACATAAGACTTACCATTGGAAATAGACCTGAAAGTGTGGACTTACCATATGAAATGGACCTGAAAGTGTGCCTTGGTCTGATGGACGGTATGCCAAATTAAGGGGGCAAAAACATTCAGGTAGGGGTATAATATTTTATTGGTTTTCAGTTATTCATTGAGCCAATTTTGAAAATGCCTGTGCCATCTCCACTTGAGGGTTAGGGATATACCGGGCGAAGCAGGCTGACTTCCACCTGCCTAGTCTTTTAATGACCTGGTCTGGGACCCCGTGACGGGATGCTGCGGAGGCTGCACCAATACGAAAGAAGTGTCCGGAGTACTGACTAGGGTTAAGGTGAATGTTGCGGAAAAGTATCCTTATGTGTTTCACAAACAAGCACTTAAGGGTTTAACTGGGAATGGTAGAAGAGGACTGGAGTCCGGCTGTTCAGGCAGGAGGGACAGAAGATGGTTGAGTACTGTGACTGGACACCAGCTATTATTGGTTTTGTAAAGGTGAATGTCCACTCCAGAGCCTGTTTGCTGGGTTTTAGAAACCTCGAGGTGAAGGACGAAGTGGTCTTGGTAGCGAACCAAGTGCCGTCTGCGTAGTACTTGGCCTGCGGGGCTGTTACAGGTGAACTCGCCAGGTCGCAAGAACCCGTAGTAGGCCAAATATATGGCTGCTTGTAGGACCGTACTGGGGAGAAGACCAAATGGAGCAGTAGTTAGGATGGTTGACATATCCCTGAAGATGGGCCCCGTAATGGGTAAGCGTTTGGTGCTGACCACTGATTGGTGTTTCTGAATGCCACGTAAGATGGCTCGGATAGCGTGGGACGAGAACTGTGAAGACTTTGCAGGGTCTTGAAGAGTCAAGAAATGTTGTATGCCGGCTAGGTATAGCCGGATGGTATTATAAGATAAGGCCAGCTGAGTGTGGCAATATAAAATGAAGGCCAGTACTTGCTTGACATCTGTAGTTCCTTTGCAGCAGGGTGCCAGGAACTTATTGAACGCCTTCCAAGCTGTCTGGTAGGCTTTAAGTGTGTTATGGGACAGTGAGTGGTTGATGAGCTGGGTTGCTCCTTGTAAATGTTCTATTAGTCCAGGGTCAGCTGAGACCAAACAGGGATAGGGGCCGACACTGGATCGGCTCCGGGGACCTGTTTGAAAAAGGAGGTGTAATTAAAACGTGACAGTGCGTCAGCAGCTTGATTGTATTTACCTGGCATAAATGAACAGTGGATGTTAAACTGATGTTGTAAAGACAGTTGTACCAATCTGCGCAGGAAGGACATGACTGATAGGGACTTGGACCTGCCTTTGTTGACAATGTCTGCCATGGCCTGATTGTCGGTGGTGAAGACCACAGTTTGCCCTGTCCAATGATGACCCCAGAGCTGTGCGGCTGCCACTATGGGATAGAGCTCGAAGAGGGAGGATGTTCGGGTAAAGCCAGGTATCAACAGTATCTGTTGAGGCCAGGGTCCTGAAAACCATTGGTGGGCAAAAATTGCCGCGAAGCCTGTGGAAGCTGCAGCGTCTGTCACTACCTGGGGTGAAAGGGCCGAAACCATGGGGATATGCCATTCCAGGCGGACAGGAATTCCTCCCACATAGATAGGTCCGCTATAGCTGCGGAATCTAGATTTAGGATCTGATCAGGGTCTTGTGTTTCTGACACAAAGGTGCGGCCTCGTGGAATAATTTGCATGGCGAAATTAAGCATTCCCAGGAGAGATTGCAACTGTTTTTTGGTACACCCCCTGGTGTGGGTGAATTTATGAAGTACCGCCCTAATATGGGTGAGTATGTCCAGGGGGAGACTGGCCTGCATGGTGCAGGTGTCTAAATTGACCCCGAGAAAGGTGATGTTGTGTGCTGGGCCGTCGACTTTGTGCTCAGCGATGGGAACATTGAGATTTCCGAATACAACTCTGAGTTTCTCGAGGTCTCCTGGGGGCCTGCTGGGCGGTTCAATTAGTAAGAAGTCATCCAGGTAGTGGATAACTTCTTGGCACTGAGCTGTGTGCAAGAGTATCCAAGTGAGGGACTGAGCGAATGTGTCGAAGAGCCAAGGGCTACTCTTGGAACCGAACGTCAATTTTGTGGCAAAATAGTATGCCTCCCTCCACTTGATGCCATGCCAGCACCAAAGGGATGGGTGGATAGGCAGGAGCTTGAAGGCATCCGAGATATCGGCTTTGGAGAGCCAGGCGCCTGTACCTTCTTTGATGATTGCTTGGATTGCCATGTCCACGGAGGAATATTTTAGGGAGAACTCTTCGGAGGGGATCAGGGAATTGAGACCGGGAATGTGGGAAGAATGAGGCGCAGACAGGTCGTACACCAAACATAGTTTATTTGAGAACTTGCCCTTGACAAGCCCAATAGGGCTGACTCTCCAAGTACTGAAAGGGGGCTGAGTAAAGGGGCCTATAACGAACTCTCGGTCTACCTCTGTCTGTAAGAGCTGATCTATGGCCTGTTCGTCAGTGGCCGCTGACCGGAGATTCCTACATTCGTAGGTACTGTGGGGTAGTGAAATGAGGCCAGTGTGAAAGCCTACTGTGAATCCCTGGATAAGGTAGGTGGCCAGGGAGGGGGTGGGTTGTGAGGTGAGGTAGAGTCCCAGCCACAAGATCCGGCTTAGTCATGCCCTCTTCTGTTGTTTGACTTCGCACAAGTTTCTTGGATGCGCTCTTTGGCTAAAGGTGCAGATCTGGAGTAGGCGGCACTGACTGAAGTTGCAGGACCCATAGTTGTAATTGTTGCAGATGGCTGCCCCTCCCACGGTTCGCACTGGGCATCCAAATTTGTCCACTTGAGGCGTTTGTACAGGGGCCGACTGACCCTGAAGTGCACCGGAGGTAGAGGGGAATTCAAAGGGACGTCTGATTGTCGCATTGGCGCACCAGGTGGCAGTATGAGTGGAGGACTGGCAAATCGCAGACAGGGGTGAGCGTAAGCCTGCAAAATGGCGACAGAACAGCTCTGTGTCCATGAGGCTCCAATTTGTCGTCGTTTGAAACTGTGTGAGTCTGGCTGCTGCCTTTGCGGAAAATGAACGGTGATAGTCGTAGAAGGAAAATCCTCCATAGTTGTAGCCCAGGTCTACTACAGTATGGAGGTATAAGTCCAGCTCTTCCCTTCTGCTGGGAGCGGCTGAACATAGGACATCCCTCAGCATGCCAAAGGCCAATGTGAACTCTGGGACAGATAATTTCCGATTCAGTCTGGGGTCTTTGGCTTTAAGGACCACAGATACGTCACCCCAGGTATAGGCCTTATTTTCTGCCAGATCATGGACAGAAATCAGGAGAGAGGCCAGGTTGACGTCCCTGCCGTCCAAAATGTCCTTCCTGATACTGGTTGGAACCAAATGGGAGGGGTAGACAATGGGGCTCCACCCTTTGGTACCTGCAGGAAGTGGTGTCAAAACTTGGGTTGCGGTAGGGTCGGGGATAGCCGCGGCCGGCCGAGCCTCCAGGAGTGCCACCCTGGTTTGTACGTCCGTGACCGAGGAAGAAAGGGACGCCACCATAGTGTGAAGTTGTGAGATGGCAGAGGATATCGACTGGAGGGATGCCTGCTGGGTACTGGGTCCTGCTGCAGCTAGTGGAGGGAAGAGGAGCTTGAAGAGCTCGCCTTTCCTGGCTGTAGCGGGGAAGGGCACGCCTCTGCGTCTTAGTTCTGCCGTCAACTTGGGGATAGTCCATCCCCTGAGGGACTGCACGCTGCCGCTCTCTGAAACCGGAGAAGGTGAGGTCTTCGCTGCCGGCCTGGGACATGGTTGATCTGGTTAAGATATCCTGTCCTTGAAATCGTGTTTTGGTTGACTGTAACCTATTAGGGGTGACAAGGTTTTCAAGTTTGCTTCGTTTCCCTAAGCCATACTTACCCAACTTGTGCTTCTCCCTTTTTTTTTTTTTTTTTACCTGGGGGGATATCGTCCAACCTGGTGCAGGGTGGACCTACTGAACTTTGACTGACCTGGAGGAAAATGAAAGATAACTCGTGAAGGGTTTGCTAACTAGCTTGAAGTAGTAACTAGTATGGTGATTTGCGGTATAGTGACAATGAAATGATTTGAAATGTTTTGCCTTGATCATGAAATGAGTGAAATCTCTTACCATGACAGAGCTCCGGCTCGGTCATGCCGCCACTGCGACTGACCATGAACTGGACTCTGGAGCATGTACTGAAATGAGGCAACAGAAAACATTGGTGCACACCTGGACGAATCGGTGCATCTTTGGATGCATCTGGATTCGAATCGGAGCGCAGTACGAAACAACGAAATGACAGAAATGTTTTTTACCTTGACCGAGGCTCGAATTGGTTGTGCCGTATCTGTGACTGGCAACAAACCGAGCTCTGGTACAGGTACGGATAAAGCCGAAACAACTGGGGCATTCCGTAACGAATCGGTGCATCTCGGATGTGACTGGTTTTGAAACGGTGATGCGATATGTGGGAGTGAAATGACTGGTAATAGATTCCCATGACAGAGATGCGGATCGGTCACCCGATATCTGCGACTAACTACGATCTGAAGTATGTACTGAAATGAGGCCGAGCCCTGGGGCACGCCGTAACGAATTGGTGCATCGTAGATGCGACTGGATTCGAACCGGAGCGCGGTGAGTGCACATGTAATGGTTTGTTTGCCATGACAGAGGCGCAAGTTGATCATGCCGCTATTGTGGCTGACTACGAATCGGACTCTGGAGCATGTACCGAAATGTGGCAAATACCTGGGGCGCGCCAAGACGAATTGGTGCATTTAATGCAAATGAATTCGTATCGGTGCGTGGTACATGACAGTGAAATGATGGCCATGACAGAGGTATGAATCGGTGAGTCGTCAACGAATGTGACTCTGGAGCATGTACTGAAATGAGGCCGTAAACAACTGGGGCACACCGGAGCGAATCGGTGCATCTTTAGATGCGACTGGATTCGGATCGGAGCGCGGTACGTGACTGAAATGAATGAAAGATTCAAAATGGTTTGAAATGTTAGAAATGTTTAGAAATGTTTCCGAAATGAGAAATGACTTAGTATCGAACTGACATGAGTCGATAAGAAATAGCGAATTGCGAATCACAACGGTTGTCTACTGATGCATGGTAACCATTTGTTAATCATGCCTGAATGAAGTGACGTCTACGTCGCTGTGGTTTACTAATTACAAGAAACGGTAACATAACGATGGTGCGAGTGGTATGCATTGCGGTACGTAGTGAAATTTGCGAGTGATTCGTAAGTTTGATATCACGGTTTAGTGACATGATATCTAACAATGCGTGAGAACAAAATCAATCGGAACCCTACCTGCGACAGCCGAGCCAGACGCGTGGTACGAAATGCGAATCGGTAACACGGACTTCGAAACTCTCGGGCACGGAAATTTTTGCGAATGCGGGATCTTGCGAGACAAGAACTTGCGGACGCTGGTATTTGAATAGTCGGCCTAGTGACGTATATCGCGCACAGGAAACCGACATTCACCACAGGTGAGCGGGCTGCTTAAATACCCCCCCGGCTCCTCCCATAAATTCAGGCCACCATACTGGCCTTCATATATATATATATATATATATACATTTATATATATATATATATAGTGGGGCAAAAAAGTATTTAGTCAGCCACCAATGCAAGTTCTCCCACTTAAAAAGATGAGAGAGGCCTGTAATTGTCATCAGAGGTATACCTCAACTATGAGAGACAAAATGTGGAAACAAATCCAGACAATCACATTGTCTGATTTTTGAAAGAGTTTATTTGCAAATTATAGTGGAAAATAAGTATTTGGTCAATATCAAAAGTTCATCTCAATACATTGTTATATATCCTTTGTTGGCAATGACAGGTCAAACGTTTTCTGTAAGTCTTCACAAGGTTGTCACACACTGTTGCTGGTATGTTGGCCCATTCCTCCATGCAGATCTCCTCTAGAGCAGTGATGTTTTGGGGCTGTCGCTGGGCAACATGGACTTTCAACTCCCTCCAAAGGTTTTCTATGGGGTTGAGATCTGGAGACTAGCTAGACCACTCCAGGACCTTGAAATGCTTCTTACGAAGCCACTCCTTCGTTGCCCAGGCGGTGTGTTTGGGATCATTGTCATGCTGAAAGACCCAGCCACGTTTCATCTCCAATGCCCTTGCTGATGGGAGGAGGTTTGCACTCAAAATCTCACGATACATGGCCCCATTCATTCTTTCATGTACACGGATCAATCGTCCTATTCCCTTTGCAGAGAAACAGCCCCAAAGCATGATGTTGCCACCCCCATGCTTCACAGTAGGTATGGTGTTCTTTGTTTGCAACTCAGCATTCTCTCTCCTCCAAACACGACGAGTTGTGTTTCTACCAAACAGCTCTACTTTGGTTTCATCTGACCATATGACATTCTCCCAATCCTCTTCTGGATCACCCAAATGCTCTCTAGCAAACCTCAGATGGGCCCGGACATGTACTGGCTTAAGCAGGGGGATACTTCTGGCACTGCAGGATCTGAGTCCCTGGTGGCGTAGTGTGTTGCTGATGGTAGCCTTTGTTACGTTGGTCCCAGCTCTCTGCAGGTCATTCACTAGGCCCTGTGTGGTTCTGGGATTTTTGCTCACTGTTCTTGTGATCATTTTGACCCCACGGGGTGAGATCTTGCGTGGAGCCCCAGATCGAGGGAGATTATCAGTGGTCTTGTATGTCTTTCATTTTCTAATTATTGCTCCCACAGATGATTTCTGCACTCCAAGCTGCTTGCCTGTTGCAGACTCAGTCTTCCCAGCCTGGTGCAGGTCTACAATTTTGTTTCTGGTGTCCTTCGACAGCTCTTTGGTCTTCACCATAGTGGAGTTTGGCGTGTGACTGTTTGAGGTTGTGGACAGGTGTCTTTTATACTGATTTAAGAGGAGCCTCTTAAAGAAGAAGATACAGGTCTGTGAGAGCCAGAAATCTTGCTTGTTTGTAGGTGACCAAATACTTATTTTCCACCATAATTAGCAAATAAATTCTTTCAAAAATCAGATAATGCAATTGTCTGGATTTGTTTCCACATTTTGTCTCTCATAGTTGAGGTATACCTATGATGACAATTACAGGCCTCTCTCATCTTTTTAAGTGGGAAAACTTGCACAATTGGTGGCTGACTAAATACTTTTTTTGCCCCGCTGTATATATCTCTATCTCACTGGGAGTGCACTGAGAGTTTTCACAGCATCATTCCATCTAGCTGATTGCTTAGTTAGAATAATCCACGGAAGGACAAAAGGACTACATTGACGTCCGTGCCCCTAGTGGTCAAAGTGGGAAAACTTCCTGACACATCCACATACTACATCACATCCAGATATTACTTTGTAAAACTATGAAAAATATTCATAGTGTAAATCTGATAAAAAAAAGGCACTTATCTAGTGGCAAAAGCATGAACAGAAGTACCGGAAGTGACGTGATTGCGTTCCAAGCTCCACCTTACGTGTTTCATCATCAGACGTCGTCACCGCTTCTGACGATGAAATGCATAAGGCGGGGCTTGGAACGTAATCATGTCACTGTGGTACTTCTGGTTTCCTGCATTTGGTCTGTGGAATGCCACTAGCTGACTGCCTTTTTTTATAAATAAAAAAACCTTTTTTTTAATCGGATTTACACTATGGGTGTCCCTTCTTTCCATCCATCCACAGGCAGATATCCTGTGATCTAATACACCGCAGAAGATGTCCCTACATTGGATACCTGGATCAAAGGTTGATCTGACTACATGCGTTTTACCTCTGCAGGGGTGCAACTATTTGGTGAGTGTGGAACCGAGAGGGGAGCACGAGTGTTGATCACTTTCTGCACAGAAGTTGTGACCAATCTGTCGCATATAGTCACTTTGGAATTCGGCACCAGTCACTTTGAAGAGTCACATTTATGGACATTATTTGTACAATTCACTTTGGATTATTATAGGATATTACATATATATTTTGTGTTGCTTTTATACACATATATTCTCTTACAGCACTTTATAATTCTGTTTATGGACAAAGATTTTGGTAAACAGCACTATTTGCATATATTTTTCATAGTTTTACAAGGTAATATCTGGATGAGATATAGTTTGTTCTTCCGTGGATTATTCTAAATAAGCAATCAGTTAGATGGAATAATGCTGTGAGAACTCTCAGTGCACGCCCAATGAGATATATATTATACTGCATTCATCTTGCCATCGATTTTGACCAAATTTCCTGTACCTTTGTAGCTCACACATTGGCGTATTGTAAGCGGGATATTTTGTGGCATTTGCGTAGTAATGGCTTTCTTCTGGCGACTCGACCATGCAGCCCATCTTTCTTCAAGTGCCCCCTTATTGTGCATCTTGAAACAGCCACACCACATGTTTTCAGAGAGTCCTGTATTTCACCTGAAGTTATTTGTGGGTTTTTCTTTGCATCCCGAACAGAGGGCTGGCTAAGAACTCCATTTTGGAAGGCTGAGAGGATTTCTCCATGGGGCAAAGAGAGACACAGACGTGATCTGAGGGGCTGCTGTTAGCCACAGACGGGATCCATCCAGCCACAGCTCCAGAGGTCGGTATGTTGATCCTGCCACAGCTCCAGAGGTCAGTATGTTGATCCTGCCACAGCTCCAGAGGTCGGTGTGCTGATCCTGTCATGGTTCCAGGTGTTCCTGGGGGTATGGTCCAAACCAGTTACAAGGTGGCCAGTCGGGCCTTTCGGGGAACTTGTTGTTTGCTCCTTTGGTGACAGGACGGGTGAGCAGGTGTTTGCCCATCTTTAAAGACACGGTAGTCAGGCAACATTGCCTCACCAGTGCCCATATTTGTAGGAACACTTGCACCCTGCAGAACAGTCACTACATTCCATTCCCTGTCTCACATTTAACTGCCTGGGTCTGCGATTTCAGTATTTGAGGGAAACAGACTGACCGTTGTTAAGTCAGATAGATCAGTTCCCCTTTATGCTTGAGTGCATAGGTCACTCTAGATCTATTTCAGTTGTTTGACTGTGCTATTTTGAAGTCTGTGTTTTTTCTTTGATTAACCTTAATAAAGACAATAGTTTGCCATTCTTGACTATTGAGTTACCAGATCACTGTTTGTTTTATTGTGGAAAGTCTTCCAGTAAACAAACTTCCTGTTCACTACGTATGTGCCTGTTTTACTGTGTTTGCAAGTACACTGTTGGTGTACCAGAGAGGCTGGGACAGTTCTTTGGGGTTGAGAGGTAGAGTAAGGGACAGAACAAACTTAAGCAGCTCTTTCGGGAGTATCGCTATATATATATATATATATATATATATATATATATATATATATATATATATATAAATATAATATATATATATATATATAAATATTTAGTATCTCACATAAGTGAGTACACCCCACACATTTTTGTAAATATTTTATTATATCTTTTCATGTGACAACACTGAAGAGATCAGACTTTGCTACAATGTACAGTAATGTACAGCTTGTATGTCCCCTCAAAATAACTCAACACACCGCCATTAATGTCTAAACCGCTGGCAACAAAAGTGAATACACCCCTAAGTAAAAAAGTCCAAATTGGGCCCAATTAGCCTTTTTCCCTCTCTGGTGTCATGTAATTTGTTAGTGTTAAAAGGTCTTAGGTGTGAATGGGGAGCAAGTGTGTTAAATTTGGTGTTATCGCTCTCACTCCCTCATACTGGTCACTGGAAGTTCAACATGGCACCTCATGGCAAAGAACTCTCTAAGGATCTGAAAAAAAAAGAACTGTTGCTCTACATAAAGATGGCCTAGGTTATAAAAAGATTGCCAAGACCCTGAAACTGAGTTGCAGCATGTTGGCCAAGACCATACATCGGTTTAACAGGACAGGTTCCATATCTAGAGGTTGTCTTTGGGAAATAGATGTACGAGTGCTGCCAGCATTGCTGCAGAGGTTGAAGGGGTGGAGTTTCAGCCTGTCAGTGCTTAGACCATACGCCACACACTGCATCAAATTGGTCTGCATGCTTGTCATCCAAAAGGAAGCCTCTTTTAAAGATGATGCATAGGAAGGCCCGCAAACAGTTTGTTGAAGACAAGCAGACTAAGGACATGGATTACTGGAACCATATCCTGTGGTCTGATGAGACCAAGATAAACTTATTTGGTTCAAATATTGTCAAGCGTGTGTGGCAGCAACCAGGTGAGGAGTACAAAGACAAGAGTGTCTTACCTACAGTTAAGCATGGTGGTGGGAGTGTCATGGTCTGGGGCTGTATGAGTGCTGCCGGCACTGGGGAGCTACAGTTCATTGAGGGAACCATGAATGCCAACATGTACTGTGACATACTGAAGCAGAGCATGATCCCCTCCCTTCGGAGACTGAGCCGCAGGGCAGTATTCCAACATGATAATGACCCCAAACACACCTCCAAGACGACCACTGTCTTGCTAAAGAAGCTGAGGGTAAAGGTGATGGACTGGCCAAGCATGTCTCCAGACCTAAACCCTATTGAGCATCTGTGGACATCTTCAAACGGAAGGTGGGCGAACGCAAGGTCTCTAACATCCACCAGCTCTGTGATGTTGTCATGGAGGAGTGGAAGAGGACTCCAGTGGCAACCTGTGAAGCTCTGGTGAACGCCATGCCCAAGAGGGTTAAGGCAGTGCTGGAAAATAATGGTGGCCACACAAATTATTGACACTTTGGGCCCAATTTGATCATTTTCAATTAGGGGTGTACTCACTTTTGTTGCCAGCGGTTTGGACATTAATGACTGTGTGTTATTTTGAGGGGACTGCAAATTTACACTTATACAAGCCATACACTCACTACTTTACATTGTAGCAAAGCGTAATTTCTTTAGTGTTGTCACATGAAAAGATATAACAAAATATTTACATAAATGTGAGGGGTGTCCTCACTTTTGTGAGATACTGTGTGTATATATATATATATATATATATATATATATATAACACACATTCTCTTATTAGCACTTTATAATTCTGTTTATGGTTGAAGATTTTTGGTACACAGCACTATTTGCAGTTTTGAAAACTATGATGAAGTTTCTAGCACAATAGAATCATTTGCAGTTTTGGTAACAATTTGTACGTGCACATGTGAGCCACTTTTCTCTGTAGTACTTCCCACCGTAAGGAACAAGGAGGATAATTTTTGCCAAGCTGAAAAGCAAAGCGTTATGGATGCGGCATGTGAACAACCCCTTATGGCTGTCTTTGTAGCCTAAGGAGGTGGTAAAAATGCAGCTCAACTGCTGATTTACCCCCACCCAAAACCGGAAGTGGAAAGGAAGTCTCAGGCTCCATGCACACTGGCTTAAAAAAACGTTGCTTCTACAGGAGTTTTGTGTTCTGCCTGTAGAAGCAGCTCAATGTTATCCTATGTGTCCAAACACATTAGGACGTTTACAGGCATATTTTGAGCTCAACGGTTAGAGGCAGAATATAAATCCCCTTCTGGATCGCGTTTCTGATTGGAGCTTGCTGGCAGAAAAAACGTAAAACCCTCTATATGAGCGTTTTTTACTCCCAAGACAACAGACATTTTTTTTAATCCCAGTGTGCATGGAGCCTAAAGCCTTGTACACACGGTAAGAAAATCAGAAGGGGATTGTCATTTGATAGGCTGTTGTCCGAAGTTCTTACCGTTAGTACTCTCCTTTCAACAATTGTTTTCCAATTTTCGGCCAAGAAATGTTGGATGACAGGCAAGTAAATCTTTGTCAAACGACAGCTCCACGTCAGATTTTCGAATGGTCAGTACACAAATCCGTCACACAAAAGTGAAAAGTACAAACACGCATGTTCGGAATCAATGCTCACCAAACACGAAATTAGCAGAAGGGGCCCAAAGGCTTGCAATCAAGAACTGAAATTCCTCGTAATACGTCACTATGTTCGTGTTTGTGGCATGACAATTTGTGTAACGTAAAGTTAGTATGCGAAACAAGATCCTGGCACACGCCCTTTTGACAAAAATCAGACCCTCGGTTGTCCAACAATCGTACCATGTGTACAAGGCTTTAGACCTCCAAAATCTAATTTCTTACACAAAAGACATTATCATCAGGTATCTGTAGGTATCGCTACTGTAGTAGTTCCAGCTAGTGTAATTGCTTTTTTTTAATATAACACATATACAGTATGTCTAAAGTAGATGAGACCATCATTATGTATATATTAAAATGTTTATATCTCCAAAGCAAAGCAGCTAACATCACCAGGATTTCGTGAATGTGTTATAATAATAAAATTGAGTATTTGTTCTCCAAGTGGGATTTTACAGCTATCTTGCAAGCAGCGTGTTAGTTGTTCTCATACTCTTTCACCATAACATATTATTTTATATATTAAAACGGACATTCTTTATTTGAACATAGATTTATTACAAAGTTAATTGTACATTGCCACTGTTAGGACGAAGGGCAGGTGTTTACACTAACTGCTCCACTGACTAGGGAGGCCTTGCTAAAGCTCACTGGCAGCCTGTCTATCACAAAGTTGCGGATGCAGCCTGTGAATGAGTTTCTTGTTGTCAGACTTGGCGCAAGCAAGGCATCTAAAAGGGAGAGAAAACACATAAAAGAAAAAATGTTAATAATCACAAATATATTTAGAATGGAAAACAAGCAAACAAGGGTAGCTTGTATAAGGGGTTATGCTGTGGCCGTTCTTACCTGGAACTCCTCCAACAAACACAGGCTCTTTAAGGTTAACTAGCTTTTTGTTCAGTGGACCTACGACATGGTTTATCTCAGAGTCCACGTCCAGCTGCAGCACATTGCCATCTCTTATAACTGCAATAAGACACAGGGATGATGTTCACTGGTTAAACTTGATATATAGTTTAAGTTGTTACTTCTGAAAATGTATTCTGCTATAGTGGTCACATACTTCACTTCCTTTACATGTATTTTTAAATTATACAGAGAGAGAGTAAATTCACAAGTGGAAATCGGTGTTTTCTTATCTGAATAATTTTCATGGTCAGGATCCTAAGTGTACTGTAAGTACTGTATGATATACACACATTAACCACTTACAGACCTGGAAGATTTGCCCCCTTAATGACTAGGCCATTTTTTGCGATACGGCACTGCGTCGTTTTAACTGACAATTGCACGGTCATGCAACGCTGTACCCAAACAAAATTGACGTCCTTTTTATCCCACAAATAGAGCTTTCTTTTGGTGATATTTGATCACCTCTGTGGTTTTCAGAGTGACAATTTTGAAACAAACAAACAAACATTTTTTTTTACTTTTTGCTATAATAAATATCCCATAAAAAATGTAAAAAAATTAATTTCTTCATCAGTTTAGGTCGATATACAGTATCTCACAAAAGTGAGTACACCCCTCACATTTTTGTAAATATTTTATTAAACCTTAATGTAGTGACAACACTGAAGAAATGACACTTTGCTGCAATGTAAAGTAGTGAGTATACAGCATGTATAGCAGTGTAAATTTGCTATTCCCTCAAAATAACTCAACACACAGCCATTAATGTCTAAACTGCTGGTAACAAAAGTGAGTACACCCCTAAGCGAAAATGTCCAAATTGGGGCCAATTAGCCATTTTCACTCCCCGGTGTCATGCGACTCATTAGTGTTACAAGGTCTCGTGTGAATGGGGAGCAGGTGTGTTGAATTTGGTGTTATCGCTCCCACTCTCTCATACTGGTCACTGGAAGTTCAACATGGCATCTCATGGCAAAAAACTCTCTGAGGATCTGAAAAAAAGAATTGTTGCTCTACAAAAAGATGGCCTAGGGTATAGGAAGATTGCCAAGACCTTGAAACTGAGCTGCAGCACGGTGGCCAAGACTATACAGCTGTTTAACAGGACAGGTTCCACTCAGAACAGGCCTCGCCATGATCGACCAAAGAAGTCGAGTGCACATGCTCAGCGTCATAGCCAGAGGTTGTCTTTGGGAAATAGATGTATGAGTGCTGCCAGCATTGCTGCAGAGGTTGAAGGGGTGTGGGGTCAGCAGGTCAGTGCTCAGACCATACGTCGCACACTGCATCAAATTGGTCTGCATGGCTGTCGTCCCAGAAAGAAGCCTCTTCTAAAGATGATGCACAATAAAGCCTGCAAACAGTTTGCTGAAGACAACAGACTAAGGACATGGATTACTGGAACCATGTCTTGTGGTCTGATGAGACCAAGATAAATTTATTTGGTTCAGAGGGTGTCAAGCGTGTGTGGTGGCAACCAGGTGAGGAGTACAAAGACAAGTGTGTCTTGCCTACAGTCAAGCATGGTGGTGGGACTGTCATGGTCTGGGGCTACATGAGTGCTGCCGGCACTGGGAAACTAAAGTTCATTGAGGGAACCATGTACTGTGACATACTGAAGCAGATCATGATCCCCTTCCTTCGGAGACTGGGCTGCTGGGCAATATTTAAAAATGATAACGACCCCAAACACACCTCCAAGACGACCACTGCCTTGCTAAAGAAGCTGAAGGTAAAGGTGATGGGCTGGCCAAGCATGTCTCTAGACCTAAACCCTATTGAGCATCTGTGAAGCGGAAGGTGAAGGAATGCAAGGTCTTTAACATCCACCAGCTCCAAGATGTCATCATGGAAGAGTGGAAGAGGACTCCAGTGGCAACCTGTGAAGCTTTGGTGAACTCCATGCCCAAGAGGGTTAAGGCAGTGCTGGAAAATAATGGTGGCCACACAAAATATTGACACTTTGGGCCCAATTTTGACATTATCACTTAGGGGTTTACTCACTTTTGTTGCCAGTGGTTTAGACATTAATGGCTGTGTGTTGAGTTATTTTGAGGGGACAGCAAATTTACACTGTTATACAAGCTGTACACTCACTACTTTACATTGTAGCAAAGTGTAATTTCTTCAGTGCTGTCATATGAAAAGATATAATAAAATATTTACAAAAATGTGAGGGGTGTACTCATTTTTGTGAGATACTGTATATTCTTCTACATATTTTTGGTAAAAAAAAATCGCAATAAGCGTATATACATTGGTTTGCGCAAAAGTTATAGTGTCTACAAAATAGGGGATAAATTTATGGCATTTTTATTATTATTTTTTTTAACTAGTAATGGCGGCGATGAGCGATTTTTAGTGGGACTGCGGCGGACAGATCGGACACTTTTGACACTTTTTTTGGACCATTGACATGTATACAGTGATCAGTGCTATAAAAATGCACTGATTACTGTATAAATGTAATTGACGAGGAAGGGGTTAACACTAGGGGGCGATCAAGGGGTTAAGGAGGAGCAGAGCGATCGCTGTTCCTAATTACTAGTAACAGATGATCTGTCTCTTCCTTTTACATGAATTACTGCATCAATGCGGTGTGGCATAGAGGCGATCAGCCTGTGGCACTGCTGAGGTGTTATGGAAGCCTAGGTTGCTTTGATAGAGGCCTTCAGCTCGTCTGCATTGTTGGGTCTGGTGTCTCTCATCTTCCTCTAGATTCTCTATGGGGTTTAGGTCAGGTGAGTTGGCTGGCCAATCAAGCACAGTGATACCATGATCATGAAACCAGGTATTGGTGCTTTTGGCAGTGTGGGCAGGAGCCAAGTCCTGCTGGATAATGAAATCGGCATCTTCATAAAGCTGGTCAGCAGAGGAAAGAATGAAGTGCTCTAGAATTTCCTGGTAGAGGGCTGCGCTAACTTTGGACTTGCCTTAACTTTGGACTAAAAGACAGTAGACCAACACCAGCAGATTACATGGCTCCCCAAATCATCACAGACTATGGAAACTTCACACTGGACCTCATACAACTTGGATTCTGTGCCTCTCCACTCTTCCTCCAGACTCTGGAACCTTGATTTCCAAATGAAATGCAAAATTTTCCATTGTCTGTGATTTGAGGTGCCATGTCATCTGCTGCTGTTGGTCCACTGTATGCCGCATTGATGCAGTCATTCACGCAAAAGGAGCCCTGTGCATATGGTGCATATTATAATGTACATGGACATACTTTTCAGTAAGCCAACATTTCTGTATTACAAATCCTTTTTTTATTGGTCTTATGTAGTATTCTAATTTTCTGAGATACAGAATTTTGGGTTTTCACTAGCTGTAAGCCATAATCATCAAAATTAAAAGAAAGAAATGCTTGAAATATATCACTCTGTGTATAACGCATCTATAAAATATATGAGTTTCAAAGTCCTAAAATGAGGCATTTCTGGAATAGAGTGTTTTTATCCTCCGAAAGGTGACAGGGCTCCCCATTGAACAACAACCACACTTAGCTCTACTTAATGATTTGCCACCAGGTGGCCACACCCCCTTGAAATGCCTTGTCTATTTTATCTTGCTGCCAGCAAAAGTCACTATAGCAGGAGCATGCAAGACACCCGCAGTATCTTTTGGCCGATTCAAACATAAAATATCGAGGATCATGATTCATGAAAAAATTGCTAGTATTATTAATGACCAAAGCAATCTGTTTGAACAAACTTGGGAACCTTGGCCTCTTATATACACATACCTCTGTCCTAGACTTCTGGTGCTATACAGCCTCTCGGCTCTCCCCCTCCCAGTTTATTTACTCTTCTGACCTAGCTCTTCCTGCATCTAGGGTATCCTCTTCCCCTACCATTATCTCCCTTCTGTTTCTTTTCTCTCCTTTCCTCTATCTTTCTCTTTCCCTCTCCTTTCTTCCCTCTCAGGTTGTCTAGTTACCATTTTTTCAAGGTTAATTTTGGCATTTTAATTTTGTAATATTGCTGGTGACTGCCTGATTTGTATGTACGCTAAGTCTGTACAGAGAACTTCTTCCTTGTGGAGGAAGCACTGGAGTTATCGAACTCTTTCTGATTATGTTAATGCATATCTTTCTCTGTTTTGGACATGTATAGTTTCTGTTTTTGCTTCACTGCAAACTGAAAACGTAACAAAATATATGAGTTTTACTTATTGAACTACTGAAATAAATTAACTTTTTGATGCTATTCTAATTTTATGAGATGTACCTCTATACCTTTCACATCAGTCCCTGCCCTCAAGGAACATATAATCTAAGGTCCCTAACTCACATTTATACATACTATGGACAATTGCCAACTAACCTACCAGCGTATTTTTGGAGTGTAGGAGGAAACCCACACAGGCAAAGGGAGAACATGCAAACTCCAGGTAGGTAGTGCCATGGTTGGGATTTGAACCCACAACCCTAGTGCTGCTAGGTGGAAGTGCTAACCACCTAGCCACTGTGCTGCCTACTGCTGCATAAAAAAAGCTGTAAAAATCTACAAACCTACAGTGCAAAATTGTTTCAGCAGGCTAGTATATTCGCCTGACCGTGTTCTGTTTATACATATTGTTACTATGGCCTTGTTTGGCACATATATACACAGTTCTTGCCATTGCATTTTTCTTTTTTATCATTTATAGAATTTACTATTTCAATACTGGGGACTATTTGTCTGACCTACATTCATATAATTTTCCTATGTTATGCTACTTAGAAACCTTCTTACTATGTAAGTATTTATTTCTGTGGAATATAGTATTTGATACCTGATTTGTCATATGCACATTCTTTAGTTCATCTTTATACTAGACCCCCTTTTTATATATATATGGATGTGCCCCCATGGGAGGGTTGTGTCTTCTGCCCCCTAGTGGTCACTGGACTTGGGCTTCTCCTGGACTTTATTAAAATGACTATTTTATTGTTTACACTGTTTTTGTTTTATGTATTGGCTATTATGATATACTCATTTGATGTTCTTTTACATGTTTGAAAAAAAAGAGATTAAGTTTGCACAAACCTATATAGCATAATATGAGATACAAATTGGTTAAATCAAACTATGCAAAATAAAATACTGGTACATGCAAAAATTTGTTGACATTCAAGTCCATATAGTGAATCAAAAGATTAAAAATAAAAACAGTGATGTTATCAAACTGTGTTGACACAGTAAAATCCTGGGGCAGCAACTACCAGACAGACCAAGTGTCATTTATAGGAAAAATCAAACCTTGAAGGACATTTTGGCTCCAAGTGTGGTTGACCCGCCTGAGAAAATTAGTATGTTCGGACACTTGAAAGGGTTCTTTCCATGTAAGAGGTGCAAAATGTGTAAAACATCAAAAACCTAATTTACCTTCTGAGGTGTTCGTACAACCTCCAATATGTTGGGAGGACCACCAGGGCATTGACTATAAGAATAGGTGAACATCTATCCAACATAAGAAGGTTTTTTTTAGGACACAGCGTGTCCAAACATTTTTGTATCCCTCATCAGAGGGACCCCTCTCTTCTGCAGGTCATTGCAATAGAGAGGTATACACCGCATTGGAGGGGTAGTAATCTCAAAAGAAGTATCTCACGTAGAGAAATGAGATGGATATATGACATCCAGTGTTACAGCCCTTGGGGACTCAATATCGAATGGGATGTCAATTGTTTTATTGATAATCGATAGTTTTTTCTATCCCCCTTTTTTTTCCTTTGTATCAATATCCCATTCATTTTCTTTTCTTTTGTATTAATATCCCACCCATTCATCACCTTGATATGCTTTGAACAGAGAGGTAGCTCAATGTTGAAGTATGGAATTCACCCAGAATGTTTTTCTAGCCCCCAGATATCACCACTGATGTATTTGAAAATGTGGGTTGATTTATTTTAATAACTTATTTTAATAATTTATTTTAATAATATCATTTGTTTTAATAATATTATTTTAATCATTTTATTTTTTTGGTCCACTTTTTGGGAATGGCTGTAGATAGGTACCAATATTACAGAGAGTGGGTGGGAGGAGGTGTAAAAACACCCCCGCCCCTCCTTGTATCAAATAGTTTGATACGTTTGCACATTGATTAATTGTATCAGATCCCTACCTTCCTGGTATAATTGCTCAATTGTGCGAAGTGTCTACATGAATCAATCACATGGGTTTTTTAAATTCTCAATTTAATAAATGTTTATTGTATGACCATTGGAATATAAATATAATTCTGTGGTCCTGCATTTATTTTATTTAGTTTTTTGCTAAAATATATGGTATTATGAATATATCAAATTAATTTGACATAGATTGGTATTGTCAATTTGCTGGACATATATTATAGATGTTAAATAGATCTCGCCAATATGTTATGTTTTTTCTTGTGCTTTTAATGTTTTAAATGTTTTTAAACATATTAAACACTTTTTGAAACCAGCGGAAGCAATGACACCGGAGGAATCTGACTGTAAAGTCACTTCCTGGTGTCTCTCTCGTAATATGGGTATTTAAGGCATGGTGTGTGACGTTCAGACTTGGCCTCCGTTCCCAGTTGAAGCCCTGTAAGGGGAAACGCGACGGGTGGAGCTCTAGTCTCTGATGTCACTACGCATCAGCTGGCTGGCCTGAGCCGCGGCTGTTTGAAAAATTATTTTATCGTTTGTGGATGTTAGTGTTTATGGAAGTCTTTGCAATAAATGCTTTTAATGGAAATACTACACCATGAAGCTTCTTCTTCTTTTACCTGGTAAACGAAATTGATTGTGGGAAACAAATAGGAAGACTGTCCATTGCTGTGTGGAAACGTTATATGTAACAGCTATCTGCAGTCTTGGGAGAAAAACTGTTTCGGGAAGCGCTTTGAAAGGAAACACCCATCATTGAATTGATCCATTACTGAGTGTATGTCACATCGGTGTCGGAGGTATTTTGGGAGGAATATCCAGGTTGCTGAGCCCTTTTGATCTCTGTAATTGGGGATCCACCTTATCCGGTAATCGCCCCCCCCCCCCCCCCTTATGAACCAACACTGACTTGGAAGTCCGAATTTTCACTTGAATATTTGATATCATCACTTATCATATATATATATATATATATATAAAATGTTTTTGGACTTGAAAGTCAACACAGTTTGATAACATCGCTGTTTTTATTTTTAATCTTTTGATTCACTATATGGACTTGAATGTCAACAAATTTTTGCATGTACCAGTATTTTATTTTGCATAGTTTGATTTTTACCAATTTTTATCACATATTATGCTATATAGGTTTGTGCAAACTTAATCTCTTTTTTCCATTATCTGTGAGCTATATATTCAGGCTAATTAAGTTGCAGCACCTACACCTAATCACATTATTGGTCACGGTTAAGGAATTAATTTTATATATACATATATTTTTTCTTTGTTTCAGCACTTTATTTGCTGCTTTTTTAAGAGGAAGAGGCAGCACTTTTTTTTTTTTTACATTATCTTTTACATGTTTAGTAGATCTGCAAACCCTTGAAGAAGCGCAAATTTGCACGTAACATGTGGAGCGAACTTTCTCTGTGACCTCATATTGTGACTCAACTACTCCACGCACCTTACTCCTATTGGATGCTGCTACTGGTTATTTCTAATTACACCGATTTAGATTAGATTATATAATTTGGAGGTGTTATTTGAGTTCTTGGGGTCATATAATATTATAATGTTGTTTTTTCTTTTTTAATATATGTTTGTAAACCACGATTTTAACTCTATCCTATTAAAATTTCAATTTATTTTTATCAATTCTATGCATGTGCCTATAAAGTCCATTTTCCAATTTTAAATTTTCTTTCTAAGGCTAGTATATTTGATTTAAGATAATATAAATAAAAAAAGATTTAAATAAATAAACTAGAAATAAACAAATAGTTATGATGAATACCTATAGCAAATGTAGGTAATACAAACCTGCAATTCTGTGCCACTGGCCATCGCAGAGATTTTGCTTTGGAACAACATTTGTAGAGAAATCTTTATTGCCAAATTTCACTTTCACAACAACCTGTGTTGAAAGTAAGAACATATTTGTAAGAAATAGCATTAGATTATTAATTAAAGAATTTAAGCAATCTACAGATAAGGACACAGTATATTCTCTTTTAATAAAATGTAGAGAATGATACACATATGGAGGCTTGGAAAATAAAGACACCTGAGCTGTAGAAAGCATTCAAGTGGTTCTAAGAGCAGAATGTTTTTTACTCTACATTCTCTGCATCAATGTAAAACCTTCCACTTTTTTGCTTCTTTGCCCTCCCTAAACACCTACCTGACATCACTCTCGATCCAACGATGCCACCATTCTGCTCACTTCCTGCATTCAGTGGCTTTAGTGAGAGCAGTGAGAGCCACTTGCTATGGGGGCACTCAGAGAAGAAGCAGAGAGGACAGTGCCAGTACCACTGCACAGAGCAGGTAAGTATACCATGTTTGTTATTTTAATACAAAAATGACCTTTCCAATTACTTTAACCACTTCACGACTACCCTATTGCAATTTTACTGCTACAGGGTGGCCGCTGTGTGCAGGATCATGTATATATACGTGATCCTGCACTTTCTGGTAGCGGGCGCGAATGCATGCCACTGGAGGCTCGCTCCCGCTGTGATAATATACAGTGGGTACCGCGGACTCGATGTTTGCCGACACCCGCTGATCGTTAGGTACACAGGCAGAATGGCAGTCTGCCTATGTAAACAAGGCAGATTGCTGTTCTGTCAGTAGGGAAGGCATGGATCCTGGGTCTCTGCAAAACAGGGACAAGGATCCATGTCTTCCCCTAGTAAAAGCTAGTAACAGCTCCTCCCACACAGTACACAAACACTGGCTAGGAAAACAGTCAACACTTTGATGTTAACCCCTTCCCTGCCAGTGTCATTAGTACAGTGACAGTGCATATTGTTAGCGCTGATCACTGTATTAGTGTCACTGGTTCCCAAAAATGAGTCAAAAGTGGCAGATAGTATTCAATTGTCTGCTGCAATATCGCAGTCCCGCTATAAGTCGCTGATCGCTGCCATTACTAGTATTAAAAAAAATATATCCTATAGTTTGTAGACACTGACACTTTTGCGCAAACCAATCAACTTATGCTTATTGGGATTTTTTTTTACCAAAAATATGTAGCAGAATACATATTTGCCTAAATTGATAAAGAAATTAGATTTTTTACATTTTTTTTATTGGATGTGTTTTATAGCAGATAGCAGTGGCGGCTGGTGCTAAAAATTTTTGTTGGGGTGCAAACGAAATAAAAAATTCTGACAAATACTGAAACAAAAACATCAATTGCAGCCACTGTGCCCATAATATGCAGCCACTGTGCCCATCATATACAGCCACTGTGCCCATCATATGCAGCCACTCTGCCCACCATATGCAGCCAACTGTGCCAATAATATGCAGCCAACTGTGCCCATCATATGCAGCCAACTGTGCCCATCATATGCAACCAACTGTGCCCATAATATGCAGCCAACTGTGCCCATCATATGCAGACTCTGTGCCCAGCAAAAGCAGCCACCTGTGCCCATCATATGCAGCCAACTGTGCCCATAATATGCAGCCAACTGTGCCCATCAAATGCAGCCAACTGTGCCCATCATATACAGCCAACTGTGCCCATAATATACAGCCAACTGTGCCCATCATATACAGCCTCTGTGCCCATCATATGCAGCCAACAGTGCTCCATCAATTGCAGCCTTTGTGCCCATAATATGCAGCCACTGTGCCCCCCCGCCCACCCGCTGTCTGCCCGGCACTTACACCATCGTGGTGGTAGTGTGGCGATGGATTCTGTGTGTCCTCTGACTCCTCCGTGCGTATCTTCTTCCTGTTTTGCGCGGTGGCCAATAGGATCGCCTCCACCTTCAGCCAATCAGGTGTTCGGTATTACATCCAGGCCTCCTCATTGGCTGAGAGGCGGTTCATTGTTAGCAAAGTAAATATTCATTTTCTTTGCTAACACACCTGGGTGCACTGCGATTGCAATGGTTTGCGCTCGCAGTGCACCTTTTTTGAAGCCTATTAGAGCTCATGGCTCTAATCAGGTGTTTCAAAAACACCCCCCCCTTGCTGTAATTCAGACGCCTGGCGCATGAAAAGGGGTCGGACGACTGAATGCGGAATGGCTACAGCGCCCATGGATAGTTTCATGCAATACATGAATCTATCCATAGTACATAGAGGGGGAAGGCTGGAGAGAGGGGGCGGCGCCCAAGCGCCCTCAATGGATGTGCCGCCACTGGCAGATAGTAAAAAATTTTGAGTTTTTTCAAAATTGTTGGTCTTTTTTTTGTTTGTAGCACAAAAAATAAAAAAATGCAGAAGTTAAATACCACCAAAAGAAGCTCTATTTGTGGGGGATAAAAAGGACATACATTTTATTTGGGTACAGTGTTACACAACTGCGCAAGTGTTAGTTTAAATAACTCAGTGTCGTATGGCCTCGTCATGAAGAGGGGTAAATCTTCCGGAGCTGAAGTGGTTAAAAACCTGCAACATGGGGCTTTGTAAGTGCTGCTTGCTATATACAAACATTTGGTAAACAGAATTAAAATGGATTAAAATAGGCCAGTTTTCAAATTGCAAAAAAAGTGCATTATCAAGCAGTACTCTAATTTCCAATCCATAAGTGTTCAAGATAATGAAAGCTATACTCTAACTTCTTGGTTTAAGGAAAGGCAAATGAACTAACAATCAAATTGTACCAGATAACATAACAAGCAAGGCTTTTTCAGATCAACATTTAATTTTTGCTTCACTTTCTGCTCTAAACCTTTTGGCTGTGTAGACATGTGAGGAGGATCTCAATAATTTGCTGCTCTAGGTAAAAGTAACAGATATGTCAAACAGTCATCACATTGTTATAGAAAGATGGAAATGTAGTGGAGGAAGTGACTGGACTCTAATATCACAGAATTTGGTCACTGCAGCCATGACATTAAAACACATTTGTATTTTTGGAGGAAAGCCACAGCAAAACTGGACAAGATTGTCAAGGACAAGCATGTCAGATTGTCAACTAAGGTTTGTATAGTCAGAGCTATGTTCTTTGCCGTAGTAACATTTGACCGTAACAGTTGAACTATTAGGCTGACTGATAGAAAGTTGGCTTTTCGAACTGCAGTGCTCGGGAGATAACCAAGCATATGTTGGATTGAAAGAAGATCAATTAGCCCAAGTTCACATTGGGCCGATTTGACATGTCAAATTGGAGCCTATTGCCGGCACCGATTCCCGAAGTAGCTTCTGCACTACTTTTAGCGACTTCAGGGGCGATTTCAATAGACATCTGTGCAGGAGCTCGCACAGATGTCTGTCAAATCACCCCCCAAAGTCAGACTGAAACGCCGGTTTGAAATCGTGCGAGTTCAGCTGAACTTGCACGATTTCAAACCTGCCCTCAGTGTGAATGTGGGCTGACTGTCAATACCAAGGGAAATTAACTTGAAATCTAACTTGTGTTAGGCATGCAGAATTGTGAATTGTGCTAGGAATGCAAAACATGTCCACCTTTTCTCTGCTCCGTAGCGCTTTGATAGGAATATTTAGGAAGCAAATAAGAGGAGCCACATTCACATGGGCACTCCTGCATTTGGCTTTTCTAAACTCAGCAGAAGTCATCTGGGAAGTATAAACAACTTTGATTTTTTTCTGCATTTAGATGTTCCTGCTTTAAAGTAGGTTTAGCTGTGTTTAGTCAAATTTACAAGCATTTAGCCACGTTTAGCGTGTCCAAGGCCTCATGCTCACTGGGCGTTTAGGTGTGTGTGGAGGGCACAGGTGCACTATACAGCCCTGCTGCCAGCAGCCTGTTAAATTCTATGAGACTGAAAGCTGTGGTGGCTGGACGGTGCATCAAGTGGTACTATCATTTAGGACAAAATGCGCCCAGGGACAAATGCCTGAAATGCAGACTGCGCCTGTGGCTTCCACCTCAACCAATACGCTGTGATATCAGGCACCAGGACTGAATGTCCAGTGTGCTTAGGGCCTAAGAGTTTACATATACTTGAATTAAAAAGAAGGCAGGGTTTATTGGGAAAGATTGTGACGCTGAAAAATACCGGAGGCAAAAGGAGGAAACTGTGTTGACTGCAACAAAAAGACTAGACCAACATTTTTTTTTTTTACAGCTGCTACAATGTTAGTGATTCTATTATAAGACACTTCAAGTAGCCTTTTGTAAACCCCATAAAAGAACTGATAACACAGACTAAAAAGAATTTTAGAACATACCCTATATAAGTGTAATACTAACTATCTAATGAGCTACAGATATATGAATGCTTAGATCAGGACTTCTGTTAGAAATCACAGGGCCCTGTACAGCCTACCTGACAGGGCCTCCCTCCCTAAAATATCAAAGCAACATTTTCACAAAAAATACACTAAAATCATTATTAGTGGACACAAACACAACATAACATACTTAACTCTGTTTTTTTTTCTTTATGTGGCTGGAGCTGTGTGTAGGCAGGCTCTGTTGTGCTATGGGGAAACATGAGCTGTTTGAACATAGCAACAGGTCCTAATTTGAATGGCAGCTTCAGCTTTGAAATGAATCTGTACTGAAAGAAACATTGGAGCATCTGCTGCTGGCTTGTTTTTAAAGGAGCAAAGGCTTTTTGGCTGTTTTCCTATTCTAGGATTAACTGGCTAAATATCCTCCTGACTCAGAAACACACAACCTGTGAAGTCTGAACAATTTAGATACTGGTCCTTCATGGTTGTTTTGCGTCAATAATTCACTAGGTACCTAAATCAGAATTAGGTTGATGGTCCTGGAGCTTCCGCCTCTAATGCCGCGTACACACGAGCGGACTTTCCAGCGGACTAGGTCCGGCGGTCTTTCTGACGGACTTTCTGACTAGGTCCGACGGACTTTCCGAACCAACAGACTTGGCAACACATGATAGGACTAAGTCCGTTCATAAGTCCGTTTGGTTTGAACGTGATGGCGTAAACGGGACTAAAAAAGGAAGTTCAATAGCCAGTAGCCAATAGCTTCCCTTGTGTCGTATTTGGTCCGTCGGACCAGCACACAGACGAACAGTTTTCCCAATTTTAGTCCGTCGGACTTTGAGTTCGTCGGACAGATTTGAAACATGTTCTATTTCTAGGTCCGTCGGATTTTTATCCCGAAAAGCTATCGGACTAGCCCACACACTATCGGATTGTCCGCCGAACTAATCCCGTCGGACCTAGTCCGCCAGAAAGTCCGCTCGTGTGTATGCGGCATAAAGGAAGTCAGCAGTGGAAGTGCTTGTGTTTCTATCCTCCCTTGGATACATATTTGGTAAGAGAGCATATTTGTGGAGAATATCATTATCTGGGAAGAACCCTTAATCTTCTCCTAGTGTCATCCTAGAAGTGAAGGTGAAAGAGGAACCATAGCAGGGACCTCTCCAATAGGGTCCTGCCTCTTTCAGGGAAAAAAAGGGACTGTTGCGGTACCATAAGGAAGAGACCTTGTTTAAAAATACATAGTTTTATTTCAAAGATAATAATAATAAAAAGTCCTATGAAGGACATATATTGTACATATTCATAATCTGAACATACACAAACAATAATGATTGTTTACAGCATTGTTGATACTCAATTGATGTATTTAATGCCCACACCGATACATGGACAAAGGTTATATAATGTGATACTTGCAGACGTGACCTCTACAGTTTCGCGGTCACAGCCGCTTCTTCAGGAGGCGTCTGATAGTATATAATCTATGAGGAAACACAGTACAGTATCAACATGACAAGCAAAAATACATAAACAATTTTCTAGGGATACATAGTTGATATTGGAGAACATACTTTAAATTTTGAAATTGCACTCACCAAATTATAACCTTGAAGGTTCTCTGGAGCGATACTGTGAGACGCCCTCAAGAGGCGTTCTCCCGGGGGCGGGCCAGGGAGGCAGATGGGGTAATACTATTGTAAAAAATCAATAGGGTAAAGTTTTTTATATATACAGTGTGTTCTATTTGGAAAATCACCCAGGAGTGCCGAGATTAAAATCCAAGAAGTATGGTGAGAAAAAGAAGAGAAAGGGGGAGGAGGAGAGGAAAGGGGGAGAAAGGAAGAAAAAGGGAAGAAGGGAAAAGAAGGAGGGAAAGAAGGAGCCTGGGTAGGAAAAAAGGGGTGGGATAGAATGAGGGAGGGGGGGGAAGGGGGGGGGGGAGGGGAGAAAAACAGAGAGGAAGGGGGGGGGGGAAGGAGGGGGGGAAAAGGGGGAAAGGGAGTAGTGAAGGAAAGGAGGGGGGGAAAAGAAAAAAGAAGAAGGAGGGAGTGGAGTGAGGCAGATGTCCCAATGTACCTAATAAGGGAGATAAGAAGCACACAAAGCTGACAAAAGGAAAATTTGTGATGGCAAAGAAATTTTACCTATCGTAGCTGTAATAAAAGCCTAGACTCAAAAGCTGCTCATACCCAGAATGACGTGACTAGTGTAGTCAGTGGCCAAAGCGCCACATTGCACTGTCACAGGGAGTCACTGTAAAAAATATAGATCAGTAGAGAAGGTATTACAGGGTGATTTAAGAAGTAAATGCAAATCATGAAGTATTCCATGTCGAGAAGGAGGGGGAGGTACCATATAAGAGTAATGGACATGGGGAGCACTGCATAAGTACTTACAGGGGCTCCAGATAGCGTCAGTCAAATGCTGGGTGTCCGCCTGAGACGGTGGGCAGCTGAGTCAGGGCATCTTAAATGCCTCCAACCCGGAAGTTCAGCGGCAGGAACAGCCGCCGCGATTGCTTCCGGGTCCGGTCCTCCACTGTGCGCATGCGCGGGAAGGTCACCCGGCGCAGGCGCACAGCTCAACAGTGATCAGTGCCTAAGCATCGATCCTAACGAGGCGGCAGCTGGGCTCTGCATAGCCCCGCCCGCCGCCGGAGGAGCGCAAGCCCGCCACGGGAAGAGAATTAACTCCTCACATCCCTCCAGAGCAAAAATGGCCAGTGCAATTTTGATACTGATTACAGTGCAAATAGTATTACTCAAAACGTAAACTGAGAGGGGAAAAACGATGCCTAGTCACCAGTAGTGGGGACACCAAGGATCCCACAATTACGGGGATATGCATCATCACCCATCCCAGGACATGTACAAAAAGATATAATCCAAATATACATAACTTTAATTAATAAAGTAAGCAATCTACTGGAGAATTGGAATCAGCCACAAAAAAGGAACATTAAAGAATGAATATTTTTAATACAGTGGAATCCACTATATACAAAAAGAGTCCACTAGTATACAGTCATAGGAAGAAAAGGCCTGAAGTCTGATAGAACAAAGCCCAACAGTTTATTTGTGTGATTTTATTTGTGTTTTTATGATATTTTTTGGTTTTTTATGGTTTTTTATATATGTGATTTACTCACGGCGGAGACTGGGGGAGGGCCCATAAACTAGTTATTCAAGAAAATATTTGTATGAATGTGCCTCATTTATACCAGGAGGAACACAAGCATTTAGTCGCTCAATCCATAGGGATTCACGTTTTAAAATCTCGCGGTCCCAATTTCCCCCGCGAGGGTCTTCAGGGACAACGTCTAACACAATAAACCGAATATAATCAAGATTGAAGCGATGGTGAATGCCTATGTGGCGGCCTACAGTGGTAAGTTTACCATTTGTGGAGGCATATAAGTGGTCCCCCAGTCTCTGCCGTAACTCTCTGATTGTTTTCCCCACATAAAAGGCACTGCAGGCACATATCATGAGGTAAATTACCCCGCGTGTGCCGCAATGGGCTGAATGTTTGGGGAAAAACATTTCAGCATTGGGAAGTAAAAAATGTTGTCCTTCTTGAATCCAGGGGCAGTGTGGGCAATTGCCACACTTGAAAGTGCCCCTGGGTTCCGACGGACCAGAAGAAGGGCTCCTATAATGACTGTGTGTTAATCTATCCTTCAAAGAGGTGGCCCTTCTAAAAACCAAATCGGGGGTTGGTTTGATGTATTTTTTGAGGGTGTGGTGATCGGTCAAGATATGCCAATGATTGGACAGTATTTTTCGTAATTGCTGGTGATGTGAAGAGAATTTAGTAATGATCTTAGTCATATAAGGTTGTTTAGGGCGTGGAGGGCCATATAATAGTGTTTGTCGGTCTAGAGCTAAGGCCTTGTTAAAAGCTTTTCTCAGTTTACGTTTTGAGTAATACTATTTGCACTGTAATCATTATCGAAATTGCACTGGCCATTTTTGCTCTGGAGGGATGTGAGGAGTTAATTCTCTCCCCGTGGCGGGCTTGCGCTCCTCCGGCGGCGGGCGGGGCTATGCAGAGCCCAGCTGCCGCCTCGTTAGGATCGATGCTTAGGCACTGATCACTGTTGAGCTGTGCGCCTGCGCCGGGTGACCTTCCCGCGCATGCGCACAGTGGAGGACCGGACCCGGAAGCAATCACGGCGGCTGTTCCTGCCGCTGAACTTCCGGGTTGGAGGCATTTAAGATGCCCTGACTCAGCTGCCCACCGTCTCAGGCGGACACCCAGCATTTGACTGACGCTATCTGGAGCCCCTGTAAGTACTTATGCAGTGTTCCCCATGCCGGACGGGGATGTCCATTACTCTTATATGGTACCTCCCCCTCCTTCTCGGCATGGAATACTTCATGATTTGCATTTACTTCTTAAATCACCCTGTAATACCTTCTCTACTGATCTATATTTTTTACAGTGACTCCCTGTGACAGTGCAATGTGGCGCTTTGGCCACTGACTACACTAGTCACGTCATTCTGGGTATGAGCAGCTTTTGAGTCTAGGCTTTTATTACAGCTACGATAGGTAAAATTTCTTTGCCATCACAAATTTTCCTTTTGTCAGCTTTGTGTGCTTCTTATCTCCCTTATTAGGTACATTGGGACATCTGCCTCACTCCACTCCCTCCTTCTTCTTTTTTCTTTTCCCCCTCCTTTCCTTCACTACTCCCTTTCCCCCTTTTCCCCCCCTCCTTCCCCCCCCTTCCTCTCTGTTTTTCTCCCCCCCCCCCCCCTCATTCTATCCCACCCCTTTTTTCCTACCCAGGCTCCTTCTTTCCCTCCTTCTTTTCCCTTCTTCCCTTTTTCTTCCTTTCTCCCCCCTTCCTCTCCTCCTCCCCCTTTCTCTTCTTTTTCTCACCATACTTCTTGGTTTTTAATTTCGGCACTCCTGGGTGATTTTCCAAATAGAACACACTGTATATATAAAAAACTTTACCCTATTGATTTTTTACAATAGTATTACCCCATCTGCCTCCCTGGCCCGCACCCGGGAGAACGCCTCTTGAGGGCGTCTCACAGTATCGCTCCAGAGAACCTTCAAGGTTAAAATTTGGTAAGTGCAATTTCAAAATTTAAAGTATGTTCTCCAATATCAACTATGTATCCCTAGAAAATTGTTTATGTATTTTTGCTTGTCATGTTGATACTGTACTGTGTTTCCTCATAGATTATATACTATCAGACGCCTCCTGAAGAAGCGGCTGTGACCGCGAAACTGTAGAGGTCACGTCTGCAAGTATCACATTATATAACCTTTGTCCATGTATCTGTGTGGGCATTAAATACACCAATTGAGTATCAACAATGCTGTAAACAATCATTATTGTTTGTGTATGTTCAAATTATGAATATGTACAATATATGTCCTTCATAGGACTTTTTATTATTATTATCTTTGAAATAAAACTATGTATTTTTAAACAAGGTCTCTTCCTTATGGTACCGCAACAGTCCCTTTTTTTCCCTGAAAGAGGCAGGACCCTATTGGAGAGGTCCCTGCTATGGTTCCTCTTTCACCTTCACTTCTTGGTCTTATTCATATTTAGGATGATGGTACCTATTAATGATAATTTACTCCCTTTGTAAATTATGTGGCATACCTGTTAACTCTAATATATTGGGTGGATAACACACCCGGATCTTCGGATCCATTTTTTTCCCCCTTTTTTTCTTCCCCTGTTTGCCCCCCTTTTTGCCACTTATTAAACTGAGTTTATATATGTTCTTAAATTGTGGCCACTTCTGGTTTTGTAACAGCCACCTATTTAATTAATTTCTTCTGTTTGAGTCCTTCTTGTTTACGGTCGAGGTCTTTCTCCTGTTGTGCTGTGTACATTTTTAGTTATGGATGTTTTGGGTACTGCCTGGGGGGATTTCATGTCCACCATACAGGCAGGATGTTTAGCTAATCAACAATTAGAAGACGAAACCAAAACGTTCCTAGACAGGCTATTTAATCTCCTTAAGAAAAAATCCCACCTACACTGGCACATCCAGTATTTTGAATTATATATTACTGAAAAAGTTTGTCCCCTCGGACTCCGCGTCCAACTATTCCCCACAATTAAAGACCCCTCCGCAGATTTCAAAAAATCCTGGGAAAATACGTTAACCGCTTGTAGTATCGAACTCATGTCAAAGCTGACTACTCAGTATCGTTCTGACATGATGTCTCTTGATGCTGAAATTGATAGACTACTCAATCAGTTTCCTAAAATCCAAGAGTCAAGTTCCTTCCTAAATAAATGGAAGGAAATACGAGACAAAATTGAAGATCTTAATAAAGATATCATCATCAAAAAACAAAGAAAATTTTCCCAGGATAAATTGGCATTTTCAGAGGGCTTTGCATACAAGTGGTCCGGGAAATCATTCCCTCACAAACACAAGCGTCAAAATCGGCAATTCCCTGTCCCGACGGCAACAGACTATACGGAATCTGACTCATCGATATCCTCTGTATCCTCACAGATCACTACCCGCCCCACCCTATCACGAACACCAGGTGTTCCTCGAAAAAGGTCCCTCACTGGCGATAATTCCACTACTAAACACCCTAAAAAAGGAAAACAATATGGTAAAGCACTAAAAACACCACAAACACCAAAGCCAGGTGGACAGACCCCTTCCACAGGCTCTCTCCACCCCACTCTACACAATATTATCCCAAAACTTTTACAACCGAACATCCAAACACTCTTATCACAGCCAGGTTTTTTAGCACAACCAGGCCCGGAGCCCTCCAAACAAGGGAATTTGGACACGTTTGTGCAGAAGGCCCCAATCCCAAGCACGTCTCACGAGTAATTACCTCCACTAACGTCAATGATTCGCACTCCCTTAATATCATTAATCTCACACCTTACTGGCTGACTCCGGAGGAGGAACAGGTCCTCCATTTAGGCCTGGGCTTCTGTCCTTCGGAGCCAATCGATATCTATGAGACAATTAAAGATCTTTATTTATTTGCCCGTAAATTAACTTTTAATTTCATGTTTGATCCTGACCGTAAACGGGTTAACCTGGAGAAGGAATTAGCGGAAAGGACCAAGAACTTCACGATAGCGGAGTCCAGAGCATTAAGGGATCTCATGTTACTTTTCGATGAGGGTGAGGTCGAATCGGATACCCCAGTTGGCAAATCCGACTCTCCCTCTACATCCCAAATGGTTAGTACCTCCCAATCTCAACATCTTATCCCCAAAACCTCTCTAAAAATGAAGTCCAAAGCTTTCCCTGATTTACTGACTTGCCCCTCCATCTGGGCTTTTTTGCACGAATGCATCCTCTCCCTTAAAAGAGAACGATGGCAAACATTACCTTCAAATTTGACTCCACAACAATCTCGAGCAGTCATTAGACTGCAAAAAAACACCGATTTGGTCATCAAGCAATCTGATAAAGGTGGAAACCTGGTGCTGATGACCCATCATCAATACCAGACCATGTGTCTCAAAATTCTTTCTAACGCTAAATGGTATCTACCCATTGAAAACCATTTCATTCAACAAACCATTGATGAATTTAGGGGACTCATCGGTGGGGCCTTCCTTGAGGGCCTCATCGATGATGACACCTATAAATTCATCAATGTACAATACCCACGTACTCCTACGTTTTATGCTCTGCCGAAAACTCATAAAAATCTCTCTGCACCTCCAGGTCGACCTGTTGTCTCTGGCAAAGGTTCACTAACGGAAAATGCCAGCAAATTGGTGGACACCTTTCTCCTACCCCATGTTATGAGACTACCCTCTTACGTCAGGGATACAACTGACCTGTTGAAACACATCGAGGGGGTCCAAATCCCTCCGGACGCCCTCCTCGTGGCCATTGATGTCGAGGCTCTATACTCGAGCATCCCCCACGAGCAGGGCGTCCGGATGGTTGGCTCCTTCTTGATGGAACAGGACCACCATACCTGGCCTACTAATAATTTCATCTTAAAACTTTTAGAGTTTATTTTGACTAAAAATTACTTCTTATTTATGGACCAAATGTACCTTCAAATTCAAGGCGTTGCAATGGGCACGTCTTGTGCCCCCTCATACGCGAACTTATACCTTGGCGGTTGGGAGCGAGCTGTCTTCAGTAATGACCGTATGGAACCATTCCTGGACCATGTTCTAGGATGGTTCAAGTTCATTGATGACCTCTTGGTCATCTGGACAGGCACAGAGCAATTGTTACAGACCTTCATTGCAGAGCTAAACATTAATTCTTTCAATCTTCACTTTACTTTCTCTTATGATAGACAAAGCATCCCGTTTTTGGATGTACAGATTATCAAGGATTCCACTGGTCACTTAACCACGGACCTTTATCGTAAACCCACTGCGGGCAACACTTTGTTGCACGCCTCCAGTCTTCATCCCCGTCCTCTGGTCCGCAGTATTCCTTTCGCTCAGTATCTTAGACTGAGAAGGAACTGCACAGAGGACGGGGATTTCCATAAACAAGCCAACGCTCTTCGTACACGACTATTGGCTAGAGGCTATAAACGTACCGTGCTAAGAAAAGCTTTTAACAAGGCCTTAGCTCTAGACCGACAAACACTATTATATGGCCCTCCACGCCCTAAACAACCTTATATGACTAAGATCATTACTAAATTCTCTTCACATCACCAGCAATTACGAAAAATACTGTCCAATCATTGGCATATCTTGACCGATCACCACACCCTCAAAAAATACATCAAACCAACCCCCGATTTGGTTTTTAGAAGGGCCACCTCTTTGAAGGATAGATTAACACACAGTCATTATAGGATCCCTTCTTCTGGTCCGTCGGAACCCAGGGGCACTTTCAAGTGTGGCAATTGCCCACACTGCCCCTGGATTCAAGAAGGACAACATTTTTTACTTCCCAATGGTGAAATGTTTTTCCCCAAACATTCAGCCCATTGCGGCACACGCGGGGTAATTTACCTCATGATATGTGCCTGCAGTGCCTTTTATGTGGGGAAAACAATCAGAGAGTTACGGCAGAGACTGGGGGACCACTTATATGCCTCCACAAATGGTAAACTTACCACTGTAGGCCGCCACATAGGCATTCACCATCGCTTCAATCTTGATTATATTCGGTTTATTGTGTTAGACGTTGTCCCTGAAGACCCTCGCGGGGGAAATTGGGACCGCGAGATTTTAAAACGTGAATCCCTATGGATTGAGCGACTAAATGCTTGTGTTCCTCCTGGTATAAATGAGGCACATTCATACAAATATTTTCTTGAATAACTAGTTTATGGGCCCTCCCCCAGTCTCCGCCGTGAGTAAATCACATATATAAAAAACCATAAAAAACCAAAAAATATCATAAAAACACAAATAAAATCACACAAATAAACTGTTGGGCTTTGTTCTATCAGACTTCAGGCCTTTTCTTCCTATGACTGTATATTAGTGGACTCTTTTTGTATATAGTGGATTCCACTGTATTAAAAATATTCATTCTTTAATGTTCCTTTTTTGTGGCTGATTCCAATTCTCCAGTAGATTGCTTACTTTATTAATTAAAGTTATGTATATTTGGATTATATCTTTTTGTACATGTCCTGGGATGGGTGATGATGCATATCCCCGTAATTGTGGGATCCTTGGTGTCCCCACTACTGGTGACTAGGCATCGTTTTTCCCCTCTCAGTTTACGTTTTGAGTAATACTATTTGCACTGTAATCATTATCAAAATTGCACTGGCCATTTTTGCTCTGGAGGGATGTGAGGAGTTAATTCTCTCCCCGTGGCGGGCTTGCGCTCCTCCGGCGGTGGGTGGGGCTATGCAGAGCCCAGCTGCCGCCTCGTTAGGATCGATGCTTAGGCACTGATCACTGTTGAGCTGTGCGCCTGCGCCGGGTGACCTTCCCGCGCATGCGCACAGTGGAGGACCGGACCCGGAAGCAATCGCGGCGGCTGTTCCTGCTGCTGAACTTCCGGGTTGGAGGCATTTAAGATGCCCTGACTCAGCTGCCCACCGTCTCAGGCGGACACCCAGCATTTGACTGACGCTATCTGGAGCCCCTGTAAGTACTTATGCAGTGTTCCCCATGCCGGACGGGGATGTCCATTACTCTTATATGGTACCTCCCCCTCCTTCTCGGCATGGAATACTTCATGATTTGCATTTACTTCTTAAATCACCCTGTAATACCTTCTCTACTGATCTATATTTTTTACAGTGACTCCCTGTGACAGTGCAATGTGGCGCTTTGGCCACTGACTACACTAGTCACGTCATTCTGGGTATGAGCAGCTTTTGAGTCTAGGCTTTTATTACAGCTACGATAGGTAAAATTTCTTTGCCATCACAAATTTTCCTTTTGTCAGCTTTGTGTGCTTCTTATCTCCCTTATTAGGTACATTGGGACATCTGCCTCACTCCACTCCCTCCTTCTTCTTTTTTCTTTTCCCCCCTCCTTTCCTTCACTACTCCCTTTCCCCCTTTTCCCCCCCTCCTCCCCCCCCCTTCTTCTCTGTTTTTCTCCCCTCCCCCCCCCCCTCATTCTATCCCACCCCTTTTTTCCTACCCAGGCTCCTTCTTTCCCTCCTTCTTTTCCCTTCTTCCCTTTTTCTTCCTTTCTCCCCCCTTCCTCTCCTCCTCCCCCTTTCTCTTCTTTTTCTCACCATACTTCTTGGTTTTTAATTTCGGCACTCCTGGGTGATTTTCCAAATAGAACACACTGTATATATAAAAAACTTTACCCTATTGATTTTTTACAATAGTATTACCCCATCTGCCTCCCTGGCCCGCACCCGGGAGAACGCCTCTTGAGGGCGTCTCACAGTATCGCTCCAGAGAACCTTCAAGGTTAAAATTTGGTAAGTGCAATTTCAAAATTTAAAGTATGTTCTCCAATATCAACTATGTATCCCTAGAAAATTGTTTATGTATTTTTGCTTGTCATGTTGATACTGTACTGTGTTTCCTCATAGATTATATACTATCAGACGCCTCCTGAAGAAGCGGCTGTGACCGCGAAACTGTAGAGGTCACGTCTGCAAGTATCACATTATATAACCTTTGTCCATGTATCTGTGTGGGCATTAAATACACCAATTGAGTATCAACAATGCTGTAAACAATCATTATTGTTTGTGTATGTTCAAATTATGAATATGTACAATATATGTCCTTCATAGGACTTTTTATTATTATTATCTTTGAAATAAAACTATGTATTTTTAAACAAGGTCTCTTCCTTATGGTACCGCAACAGTCCCTTTTTTTCCCTGAAAGAGGCAGGACCCTATTGGAGAGGTCCCTGCTATGGTTCCTCTTTCACCTTCACTTCTTGGTCTTATTCATATTTAGGATGATGGTACCTATTAATGATAATTTACTCCCTTTGTAAATTATGTGGCATACCTGTTAACTCTAATATATTGGGTGGATAACACACCCGGATCTTCGGATCCATTTTTTCCCCCTTTTTTTCTTCCCCTGTTTGCCCCCCTTTTTGCCACTTATTAAACTGAGTTTATATATGTTCTTAAATTGTGGCCACTTCTGGTTTTGTAACAGCCACCTATTTAATTAATTTCTTCTGTTTGAGTCCTTCTTGTTTACGGTCGAGGTCTTTCTCCCGTTGTGCTGTGTACATTTTTAGTTATGGATGTTTTGGGTACTGCCTGGGGGGATTTCATGTCCACCATACAGGCAGGATGTTTAGCTAATCAACAATTAGAAGACGAAACCAAAACGTTCCTAGACAGGCTATTTAATCTCCTTAAGAAAAAATCCCACCTACACTGGCACATCCAGTATTTTGAATTATATATTACTGAAAAAGTTTGTCCCCTCGTACTCCGCGTCCAACTATTCCCCACAATTAAAGACCCCTCCGCAGATTTCAAAAAATCCTGGGAAAATACGTTAACCGCTTGTAGTATCGAACTCATGTCAAAGCTGACTACTCAGTATCGTTCTGACATGATGTCTCTTGATGCTGAAATTGATAGACTACTCAATCAGTTTCCTAAAATCCAAGAGTCAAGTTCCTTCCTAAATAAATGGAAGGAAATACGAGACAAAATTGAAGATCTTAATAAAGATATCATCATCAAAAAACAAAGAAAATTTTCCCAGGATAAATTGGCATTTTCAGAGGGCTTTGCATACAAGTGGTCCAGGAAATCATTCCCTCACAAACACAAGCGTCAAAATCGGCAATTCCCTGTCCCGACGGCAACAGACTATACGGAATCTGACTCATCGATATCCTCTGTATCCTCACAGATCACTACCCGCCCCACCCTATCACGAACACCAGGTGTTCCTCGAAAAAGGTCCCTCACTGGCGATAATTCCACTACTAAACACCCTAAAAAAGGAAAACAATATGGTAAAGCACTAAAAACACCACAAACACCAAAGCCAGGTGGACAGACCCCTTCCACAGGCTCTCTCCACCCCACTCTACACAATATTATCCCGAAACTTTTACAACCGAACATCCAAACACTCTTATCACAGCCAGGTTTTTTAGCACAACCAGGCCCGGAGCCCTCCAAACAAGGGAATTTGGACACGTTTGTGCAGAAGGCCCCAATCCCAAGCACGTCTCACGAGTAATTACCTCCACTAACGTCAATGATTCGCACTCCCTTAATATCATTAATCTCACACCTTACTGGCTGACTCCGGAGGAGGAACAGGTCCTCCATTTAGGTCTGGGCTTCTGTCCTTCGGAGCCAATCGATATCTATGAGACAATTAAAGATCTTTATTTATTTGCCCGTAAATTAACTTTTAATTTCATGTTTGATCCTGACCGTAAACGGGTTAACCTGGAGAAGGAATTAGCGGAAAGGACCAAGAACTTCACGATAGCGGAGTCCAGAGCATTAAGGGATCTCATGTTACTTTTCGATGAGGGTGAGGTCGAATCGGATACCCCAGTTGGCAAATCCGACTCTCCCTCTACATCCCAAATGGTTAGTACCTCCCAATCTCAACATCTTATCCCCAAAACCTCTCTAAAAATGAAGTCCAAAGCTTTCCCTGATTTACTGACTTGCCCCTCCATCTGGCTTTTTTGCACGAATGCATCCTCTCCCTTAAAAGAGAACGATGGCAAACATTACCTTCAAATTTGACTCCACAACAATCTCGAGCAGTCATTAGACTGCAAAAAAACACCGATTTGGTCATCAAGCAATCTGATAAAGGTGGAAACCTGGTGCTGATGACCCATCATCAATACCAGACCATGTGTCTCAAAATTCTTTCTAACGCTAAATGGTATCTACCCATTGAAAACCATTTCATTCAACAAACCATTGATGAATTTAGGGGACTCATCGGTGGGGCCTTCCTTGAGGGCCTCATCGATGATGACACCTATAAATTCATCAATGTACAATACCCACGTACTCCTACGTTTTATGCTCTGCCGAAAACTCATAAAAATCTCTCTGCACCTCCAGGTCGACCTGTTGTCTCTGGCAAAGGTTCACTAACGGAAAATGCCAGCAAATTGGTGGACACCTTTCTCCTACCCCATGTTATGAGACTACCCTCTTACGTCAGGGATACAACTGACCTGTTGAAACACATCGAGGGGGTCCAAATCCCTCCGGACGCCCTCCTCGTGGCCATTGATGTCGAGGCTCTATACTCGAGCATCCCCCACGAGCAGGGCGTCCGGATGGTTGGCTCCTTCTTGATGGAACAGGACCACCATACCTGGCCTACTAATAATTTCATCTTAAAACTTTTAGAGTTTATTTTGACTAAAAATTACTTCTTATTTATGGACCAAATGTACCTTCAAATTCAAGGCGTTGCAATGGGCACGTCTTGTGCCCCCTCATACGCGAACTTATACCTTGGCGGTTGGGAGCGAGCTGTCTTCAGTAATGACCGTATGGAACCATTCCTGGACCATGTTCTAGGATGGTTCAAGTTCATTGATGACCTCTTGGTCATCTGGACAGGCACAGAGCAATTGTTACAGACCTTCATTGCAGAGCTAAACATTAATTCTTTCAATCTTCACTTTACTTTCTCTTATGATAGACAAAGCATCCCGTTTTTGGATGTACAGATTATCAAGGATTCCACTGGTCACTTAACCACGGACCTTTATCGTAAACCCACTGCGGGCAACACTTTGTTGCACGCCTCCAGTCTTCATCCCCGTCCTCTGGTCCGCAGTATTCCTTTCGCTCAGTATCTTAGACTGAGAAGGAACTGCACAGAGGACGGGGATTTCCATAAACAAGCCAACGCTCTTCGTACACGACTATTGGCTAGAGGCTATAAACGTACCGTGCTAAGAAAAGCTTTTAACAAGGCCTTAGCTCTAGACCGACAAACACTATTATATGGCCCTCCACGCCCTAAACAACCTTATATGACTAAGATCATTACTAAATTCTCTTCACATCACCAGCAATTACGAAAAATACTGTCCAATCATTGGCATATCTTGACCGATCACCACACCCTCAAAAAATACATCAAACCAACCCCCGATTTGGTTTTTAGAAGGGCCACCTCTTTGAAGGATAGATTAACACACAGTCATTATAGGATCCCTTCTTCTGGTCCGTCGGAACCCAGGGGCACTTTCAAGTGTGGCAATTGCCCACACTGCCCCTGGATTCAAGAAGGACAACATTTTTTACTTCCCAATGGTGAAATGTTTTTCCCCAAACATTCAGCCCATTGCGGCACACGCGGGGTAATTTACCTCATGATATGTGCCTGCAGTGCCTTTTATGTGGGGAAAACAATCAGAGAGTTACGGCAGAGACTGGGGGACCACTTATATGCCTCCACAAATGGTAAACTTACCACTGTAGGCCGCCACATAGGCATTCACCATCGCTTCAATCTTGATTATATTCGGTTTATTGTGTTAGACGTTGTCCCTGAAGACCCTCGCGGGGGAAATTGGGACCGCGAGATTTTAAAACGTGAATCCCTATGGATTGAGCGACTAAATGCTTGTGTTCCTCCTGGTATAAATGAGGCACATTCATACAAATATTTTCTTGAATAACTAGTTTATGGGCCCTCCCCCAGTCTCCGCCGTGAGTAAATCACATATATAAAAAACCATAAAAAACCAAAAAATATCATAAAAACACAAATAAAATCACACAAATAAACTGTTGGGCTTTGTTCTATCAGACTTCAGGCCTTTTCTTCCTATGACTGTATATTAGTGGACTCTTTTTGTATATAGTGGATTCCACTGTATTAAAAATATTCATTCTTTAATGTTCCTTTTTTGTGGCTGATTCCAATTCTCCAGTAGATTGCTTACTTTATTAATTAAAGTTATGTATATTTGGATTATATCTTTTTGTACATGTCCTGGGATGGGTGATGATGCATATCCCCGTAATTGTGGGATCCTTGGTGTCCCCACTACTGGTGACTAGGCATCGTTTTTCCCCTCTCAGTTTACGTTTTGAGTAATACTATTTGCACTGTAATCATTATCAAAATTGCACTGGCCATTTTTGCTCTGGAGGGATGTGAGGAGTTAATTCTCTCCCCGTGGCGGGCTTGCGCTCCTCCGGCGGTGGGTGGGGCTATGCAGAGCCCAGCTGCCGCCTCGTTAGGATCGATGCTTAGGCACTGATCACTGTTGAGCTGTGCGCCTGCGCCGGGTGACCTTCCCGCGCATGCGCACAGTGGAGGACCGGACCCGGAAGCAATCGCGGCGGCTGTTCCTGCTGCTGAACTTCCGGGTTGGAGGCATTTAAGATGCCCTGACTCAGCTGCCCACCGTCTCAGGCGGACACCCAGCATTTGACTGACGCTATCTGGAGCCCCTGTAAGTACTTATGCAGTGTTCCCCATGCCGGACGGGGATGTCCATTACTCTTATATGGTACCTCCCCCTCCTTCTCGGCATGGAATACTTCATGATTTGCATTTACTTCTTAAATCACCCTGTAATACCTTCTCTACTGATCTATATTTTTTACAGTGACTCCCTGTGACAGTGCAATGTGGCGCTTTGGCCACTGACTACACTAGTCACGTCATTCTGGGTATGAGCAGCTTTTGAGTCTAGGCTTTTATTACAGCTACGATAAGTAAAATTTCTTTGCCATCACAAATTTTCCTTTTGTCAGCTTTGTGTGCTTCTTATCTCCTTATTAGGTACATTGGGACATCTGCCTCACTCCACTCCCTCCTTCTTCTTTTTTCTTTTCCCCCCTCCTTTCCTTCACTACTCCTTTCCCCCTTTTCCCCCCCTCCTCCCCCCCCCCCTTCCTCTCTGTTTTTCTCCCCTCCCCCCCCCCTCCCTCATTCTATCCCACCCCTTTTTTCCTACCCAGGCTCCTTCTTTCCTCCTTCTTTTCCCTTCTTCCTTTTTCTTCCTTTCTCCCCCCTTCCTCTCCTCCTCCCCCTTTCTCTTCTTTTTCTCACCATACTTCTTGGTTTTTAATTTCGGCACTCCTGGGTGATTTTCCAAATAGAACACACTGTATATATAAAAAACTTTACCCTATTGATTTTTTACAATAGTATTACCCCATCTGCCTCCCTGGCCCGCACCCGGGAGAATGCCTCTTGAGGGCGTCTCACAGTATCGCTCCAGAGAACCTTCAAGGTTAAAATTTGGTAAGTGCAATTTCAAAATTTAAAGTATGTTCTCCAATATCAACTATGTATCCTAGAAAATTGTTTATGTATTTTTGCTTGTCATGTTGATACTGTACTGTGTTTCCTCATAGATTATATACTATCAGACGCCTCCTGAAGAAGCGGCTGTGACCGCGAAACTGTAGAGGTCACGTCTGCAAGTATCACATTATATAACCTTTGTCCATGTATCTGTGTGGGCATTAAATACACCAATTGAGTATCAACAATGCTGTAAACAATCATTATTGTTTGTGTATGTTCAAATTATGAATATGTACAATATATGTCCTTCATAGGACTTTTTATTATTATTATCTTTGAAATAAAACTATGTATTTTTAAACAAGGTCTCTTCCTTATGGTACCGCAACAGTCCCTTTTTTTCCTGAAAGAGGCAGGACCCTATTGGAGAGGTCCCTGCTATGGTTCCTCTTTCACCTTCACTTCTTGGTCTTATTCATATTTAGGATGATGGTACCTATTAATGATAATTTACTCCCTTTGTAAATTATGTGGCATACCTGTTAACTCTAATATATTGGGTGGATAACACACCCGGATCTTCGGATCCATTTTTTTCCCCCTTTTTTTCTTCCCCTGTTTGCCCCCCTTTTTGCCACTTATTAACTGAGTTTATATATGTTCTTAAATTGTGGCCACTTCTGGTTTTGTAACAGCCACCTATTTAATTAATTTCATCTGTTTGAGTCCTTCTTGTTTACGGTCGAGGTCTTTCTCCTGTTGTGCTGTGTACATTTTTAGTTATGGATGTTTTGGGTACTGCCTGGGGGGATTTCATGTCCACCATACAGGCAGGATGTTTAGCTAATCAACAATTAGAAGACGAAACCAAAACGTTCCTAGACAGGC
The DNA here is from genome assembly GCF_042186555.1 of Aquarana catesbeiana. Taxonomy (NCBI): domain Eukaryota; kingdom Metazoa; phylum Chordata; class Amphibia; order Anura; family Ranidae; genus Aquarana; species Aquarana catesbeiana. The sequence goes on from NC_133327.1 coordinate 374,040,793, forward strand.
TATTTAATCTCCTTAAGAAAAAATCCACCTACACTGGCACATCCAGTATTTTGAATTATATATTACTGAAAAAGTTTGTCCCTCGGACTCCGCGTCCAACTATTCCCACAATTAAAGACCCCTCCGCAGATTTCAAAAAATCCTGGGAAAATACGTTAACCGCTTGTAGTATCGAACTCATGTCAAAGCTGACTACTCAGTATCGTTCTGACATGATGTCTCTTGATGCTGAAATTGATAGACTACTCAATCAGTTTCCTAAAATCCAAGAGTCAAGTTCCTTCCTAAATAAATGGAAGGAAATACGAGACAAAATTGAAGATCTTAATAAAGATATCATCATCAAAAAACAAAGAAAATTTTCCCAGGATAAATTGGCATTTTCAGAGGGCTTTGCATACAAGTGGTCCGGGAAATCATTCCCTCACAAACACAAGCGTCAAAATCGGCAATTCCCTGTCCCGACGGCAACAGACTATACGGAATCTGACTCATCGATATCCTCTGTATCCTCACAGATCACTACCCGCCCACCCTATCACGAACACCAGGTGTTCCTCGAAAAAGGTCCCTCACTGGCGATAATTCCACTACTAAACACCCTAAAAAAGGAAAACAATATGGTAAAGCACTAAAAACACCACAAACACCAAAGCCAGGTGGACAGACCCCTTCCACAGGCTCTCTCCACCCCACTCTACACAATATTATCCCAAAACTTTTACAACCGAACATCCAAACACTCTTATCACAGCCAGGTTTTTTAGCACAACCAGGCCCGGAGCCCTCCAAACAAGGGAATTTGGACACGTTTGTGCAGAAGGCCCCAATCCCAAGCACGTCTCACGAGTAATTACCTCCACTAACGTCAATGATTCGCACTCCCTTAATATCATTAATCTCACACCTTACTGGCTGACTCCGGAGGAGGAACAGGTCCTCCATTTAGGTCTGGGCTTCTGTCCTTCGGAGCCA